>NC_090755.1:9601787-9609287 GCF_036898095.1 Palaemon carinicauda
CCTTATTCATTGTTTTTTATCCTATTACTTATTCATTGTTTTTATCCCATTACTTATTCATTGTTTTTTATCCTATTCCTTATTCATTGTTTTTATCCTATTACTTATTCATTGTTTTTAATCCTATTTCTTATTCATTGTTTTTATGTGCTTTCCGAACTTGCTTTCAGAAAATTCGTTATTTTTATCGTATTCAATATTCATTCTTGTTTTTTTTCTCCGTACATTCATTCAATAATTCGGCAGATTATTTTCGTTTTTTTTTTTTCTAATATTATTACTTCTTATTTTCTTTTCTTTTTAAGCGCTAAATGATCTGATTCTAGTTGCTAATTTTAGTTTCGTTTCTTCTTAGATACATATTAAACTGCGTTTGAAATTTCAAAGCTGTTATCAAAATTAATTGTTTTTTTTATGAATTGTAATAATAATAATAATAATAATAATAATAATAATAATGATGATGAGGATGATGATGATGCTAAGGATAATGATAATAATAATTATGATGATGATGATGATTTCAGTACGTTTATATATCTTCTTCTTCTTCCCAGCTTTATCCCTATTCGGGGTCGCCGTTTCTAATGAGTCTCTTCCATCTCCCTCTGTCCTGTGTCATTTCCTCCCATACTCCCTTCTCCCTCATATCATCTCTAATGCAATCTCTCCACCTGGTCTTAGGTCTTCCTCTCCTTCGTGTTCCATCCACCTCCACGTCCATCACTTCTCTTGCCATGTGTTGCCCTTCTCTTCTCATCAGGTGGCCATACCATCTTAACCTTGCCTCTTGCACTTCTTTGATGCCTCAGTGACTTTTACTGTACCCCTAATATGTTCATTTCTAACCCTGTCCTTTTTGGTTACTCCACTCATCCACCTAAGCATCCTCATCTCGGTTACGTTCAACTTTCTACCCTCTGTTTTCTTTAGGGGTGCTGCTTCCAATCCATATGTCATTGCTGGTCTGACCACTGCCTTGTGCACTCTGCCCTTCAATCTTATAGGGACTTTCCTATCACATATGACACCAGACACCCTCCTCCAGTTGTTCCAACCACACTGAATCCGGTTGTTAATTTCCTCTTCCATGTTCCCCCCATTGTCGATCACTGAACCAAGGTACTTGAATTTATGAACCCTTTTGATATTTCCTCCGCCTAATTTGATTGTTGTTTGCTGGTCGCCATCCATCTCGGTTGTCATATACTCTGTCTTCTTCCTGCTTATTCTTAAACCTCTACTCTCCAAGGCATATCTCCATCTTTCTAGTTTCCCCTCCAGTTCTTCCCTGTTCTCGGCTACCAAGACTATATCATCTGCATAGAGCAGACACCATGGTGGCTCCTCCCTGACATCCTCTGTTAACACATCCAAGACGATGTTAAACAGGAGTGGGCTTAGAGCAGATCCCTGATGTAGCCCAACTCCAACTTGGAAATTTTCTGTTCTTCCAACTGTAGATCTGACGCTGGTTTTTACATTTCTATACATCTCCCTGATCATTCTGACATACTTCTCCATCACTCCTCTCTCCCTGAGACATCTCCATATTTCCTGTCGTGGTACTCTGTCATATGCCTTCTCTAGGTCTATAAAGGCCATATGCAAGACCGTTTATATATATATATATATATATATTTATATATATATATATATATATATTATATATATATATATATATATTATATATAAACAATAATATCAAATACAGGTATGACATTTCTATTTGTAATTTGTTGGGCTGAAAAAAAAAATATATATTAAATTAAGTGTTTAAGTTGAATTTTATATTCTAAAATTATTTTATTTTTAATTGTCATTTGTTACAATTTATCGTTCACATCTACTTTTTTATTTATAAAATAATAAAATATGGAATAAAAAAATGAAGTAAAATATATGTAATAGATTTTCTTACTGTCAGGTCACTCAACAACGCTGATATATTTTTACGTATTTGTTGAAAGAGAAATATTTATGTTGTCAAGAATAATAACAACTATTAATTTCATAACTTGAAATAGTGATAACTTAGCTGTATTCTGAACTCGCTTTCAATTTAAATTCCTTGCGAAAAGCCAGATTTGTCAACGGTGTTCATATTCGCAGAGAATAAAGATTACAAATGCTGGGATACATTTTTATCCTTTCTCTCTCTCTCTCTCTCTCTCTCTCTCTCTCTACTGGGCTTGTGCTGAGAGATATAAGATACAGATTTCTCTCTCTCGCTCTCTCTCTCTCTCTCTCTCTCTCTCTCTCTCTCCTGGGCTTGTGCTTAGAGATATCAGATACAATTTTCTCTCTCTCTCTCTCTCTCTCTCTCTCTCACTCTCTCTCTCTCTCTCTCTCTCTCTCTTTGTGTTCCAACAAATATCATCCAGATATTCAGTTCTGTAACTTTGGTCTGTAATTGGCCCTCCAAATTGAGTCTCTCTCTCTCTCTCTCTCTCTCTCTCTCTCTCTCTAGGAGTTCAGTGGTCTCCCCGGCCCCAGCGTAGACCATAATACCTGGTTTTTAGTCAACTTTTGTATGCTTTAGCTGAGAGATATAAGATAGAAATTTTTTTCGGTAAAGAGTTGGTGGATGTTTTGCATCGTTAAAGAATATGTCGATACGACACAAATAGGATTTGTATTATATATATATATATATATATATAAAATTTATATATATTATATATGTATGTATGTGAGTGGTGCCTGTGTTTATGTATGTATGTGCATGTATATATAAGTAGATATACTATATATATATATATATATATATATATATATATTTATATATGCGTAAAATTCACAGGAAAACGTGATGCTCAGATGCAGAAGAACCACAGGGTAAATGAAAATACGAAATATACTATAAGTCCTGACTAGTTTCGTCATACTTCTTCAGAGGACTGATTTAATGAGAGAGGTTTCTTTACATTTTATAGGGAAAGTAAACGTACGAACATACATATAGAGATTTAGAGAACAATGACACTCCCTTACCAGCTACCTGGGCTGATGAGGTCAGGTGTTAAGTGGGCGGAGATCCAACCTCATTAGACACCTGCCAAAAAGGGTCATTTCTGGTGGTGGGTAAATTCTTGTTTTTTGACTCTCAGTACAGTTTATTTATATGAAAACACGGTAGCCTTATCTATATAAATACATAAGCAAAACTATTTGTATATGTAAAACACATCTATATATAAATATATAAAAAAGACATATACATACGTATACACAGACAGGCATTCATACACAAACATGCATAATATATACATAGACATATACATACGTGTACACATACTGGTATACATATACAGACACATACATAAACTTACATATAAATTCTTTTTTACACATGATTAACATGTATACATATACATATATATACACACATACATACATATACATACATATACACATACACACATACATATACATATATATACATGCATATACACACATACACATATACATATATATACATATACACGCATACACATACATACATATACACATATACATATACATACAATACATATATATATATATACATATACACGCATACACATACATACATATACACATACATATACATATACATACATATACACACATACACATACATACATATATATACATACATATACACATACATATATATATACATATATACACATACATATATATACACACATACATACATATACACATACATACAAATACATATATAAATACATTCATATGCATATATACACATACATACATACATATATATATATATATATATATATAATATAAAGAAACCTCTCTCAATAAATCAGTCCTCTGAAGAAGTATCACGAAACTAGTCAGGACTTAATCGTATATTTCGTATTTTCATTTTCCCTGTGGTTCTTCTGCGTATATATATATATATATATATATATATGATAAATTTTGCACATTTTTACGTGTTTTTCATATTCAAATAAGCCATATATATTTTTGATATATTAATGTCTGGATTCTCTTAACGACCTCGGGATCAAAGCCCCAGGCGAAATCTCACAAAGACAAGAGCTTGGCTCCGGCCGGGAATCGAACCCTGGTCGGCAAGCTTATATAGACAGTGACTAACCCCTTCGTGGCCGAATGGGTTAGTCACTGTCTATATAAGCTTGCCGACCAGGGTTCGATTCCCGGCCGGAGCCAAGCTCTTGTCTTTGTGAGATTTCGCCTGGGGCTTTGATCCCGAGGTCGTTAAGAGAATCCAGACATTAATATATCAAAAATATATATGGCTTATTTGGATATATATATATATATATATATATATGTCAAACCTCTCATGATTCTCGCGCGTTGGAGGCAAAAGCTAGAGTAAAAAAAAAAGATTTTTACTAGCCTGAGGACGTGCTGGGGCGTTGAGGAGTTGCGGGGGGTGGGGTGGGGGGTGCTTAGGTAGTGACTGGTGAGCGGGTTTTGTCGGAAACAAAAGCTTGAAAGGAATACCTTGTTTCCATACTCAAAAGAAACATATTGCTTGTTTGCTTGTTTGTAGCCTAAAGGGGAACACTTCGTCATCACTTTTCTTTTTTCCTTTTTTGGCCTGGATTTTTTTTTTTTTTTTTTTTTTTTGCATGTTTCTAGTGGTATATTCATTTCGTGTTTGGATACAATATAGGATCAACTGTAATCTTTACTCCTGATGTTAACTTATTCAATATTTATATACTAGTGTACGTGACCCGTCAGAGATGATGGCTACATTTTTAGATAGATATGCACGTACATACGCACGCAACATCTTTCTTGCCCCTACCCTAGGGACGGGGAGAAAGCTGGGCGTGACCGGAAAGGAATTATATATATATATATATATATATATATTTATATATATATATATATATATATATATTATATATTTATATATATATATATATATATATTTATATATATATATATATATATATATAATATATATATGATAAATTTTGCTCTGATCCCGAGATCGATAAGAGAATCCAGACACTAATGTATTAAAATATACGACATATTTGAATATGAAAAACACGTCTAAATGTGGAAAATTTATCATTAATCAAATGCCAAGTCACAGAAATACCAATTAGCTACGATGATGAAGATGGGTTGATTTCAATTCTATGTACAAAAAACCTAAATTCGACAGGTATATGTACAGAATAATTCTCATTGGCTTTATCTTTCTTCGTGGCTAAGTGGCTATGTCATTTTCATACCGGTTTCCTGGTCCAGGGTTCGATTCCCTGCCGGTCAGAAGCTATTGTCTTTGAGTGGTACCGTCTTGGGGCCCTATATAGAGGAGATACTGTATATATATATATATATATATATATATTTATATATACATATATATATGTATATATATAGCCTACTGTATATATATTTATGTATGTATACTATATATATGTATATATATATATATATATATATACTGTATATATGTATATATATATATATAGAGAGAGAGAGAGAGAGAGAGAGAGAGAGAGAGAGAGAGAGAGAATAGACATTACCTTAGTGACATCCAAATATCGAAGATAGTATCTGAACAAACTTTGTTCCAGATAGTTTTCAGGATAACATGAAAACTGCATTTACACTTGTCCATTTATTATTTGATGTCGACACGTGTGTCGAGTCAATTTCTTACCTAACTCCAAATCAGGACTGCATTTGTTTAGTGATGGATTTATACGTTAGTATAAAGGGTACACTGTGTGTATATATATATATATATATATATATGTGTGTTTATATATATATTTATATATATGTATATATATATATATATATATTTTACATATATATATATAAATAAATATATATATATATATATATACATACATGCATAAAATTCGATGTTAATATTTTTTTTTTTTCACCGAGAGTTGCAATTTTTCTTATTTAAAGGGACAGTTAGCCAGGATTCATTATTTTTATTTAGGCCGTCCCATCTAATATGATCTGGCTAATCGTTTTATATCTGTATATGCGCTTGTACACACGCACACACACATATATAAACAGTATACTGTATATATCATTCATTAAGTCATAAATTCCTCTTAATATTGACGTCACTTCGCCTTTGGATCACAGACACAAAGGGAATTTCGCCTTATAAGAATTTCAGACCTGGTTAGAATTGTTCAATGGCTACTTTCCTCTTGATAAGGGTAGAAGAGACTCTTCAGCTATGATAAGCAGCTCTTCTAGGAGGAGGAAACTCCAAAATCAAACCATTGTTCTCTAGTCTTGGGTAGTGCCATAGCCTCTGTACCATGGTCTTCCACTGGCCTTTGCGGTGCCCTTTAACAAGCGCCCTTGTTCCAGTGCCCTTGGGCAGATATCTTTATTCCTTTGTTCCAGTGGCTTTGGACGGAGGTCAAACTCGTTAGTTCCTTTAGTCGCTGCAACCTCTCTATCCTTGTGAGCTAAGGATGATGGGTTTGGGGGAGAATATATATCTATCTGCTGAGTCATCAGCAGCCATTGCCTGTCCCTCCCTGGTCCTTGCTTTGGGTGGATATGGGCATGGATGCTGATCATATGTATATATGGTCAGTCTCTAGGGCATTGTCCTGCTTGACAGGGCAGTGTCACTGTCCCGTGTCTTTGAACTTGGTTTGAGTTGAATTATTATGCCTTTTGTTAAATTGAATTTTGAGTGTAAGAAGTTAAATGTGTCGTCGACGAAATTTGGTGTAATGTAAATTGAAGAGTCGGAATAATAATAATCTTCTTCTTCTTCTTCTTCTTCTTCTTCTTCTTCTTCTTCTTCTTCTTCTTCATGTACAATTTCTACAGGTCGTAAATAAACTGATTTAATAATCTTACATTCAGAGTTGATTAATCCTTGTCAATGAGTCTCCAATTAATAATCCAAATCTGATTAATAATCTAAGTCTAGTTAATAATGCAAGTTTGATCGTGATGCCAAGTGGTTAAGACTTGAATAAAGGACAACTATAGTCAATTCTTTTTAGTGAGGCAGATTTGCACCGACTCGGAGAGATGCCCTTTTAGTTCGGAAAAGTTTCCTGCGCGCTGTTTGGTTGGACAAGATAATTCTAACCAATCAGATAGCAGGAAACTTTCCAGAGCTAAAAGGGCACCGCTGCAAGTCAGTGCAAATACGCCTCATTAACAAAATTGAGTATAGTTTGCTATGTTGGGAAGACTCGTTATTTGGGTAAGTGAAGATCGTTAGGTTGTGTTAGAACAGCTAATTAAGGTTATTAGTGGAAGGAAATTGAGTTTAAATACTTTATTACCTCCGTCAACGAAGTTGGAAGGAGGTTATGTTTTACCCCTGTTTGTGTGTTTGTTTGTGAACAGCTTCCTGGTCACAATTTTAATCGTAGAGTAATGAAACTTGCAGGGATTAACTGTTATGTGAAAAGCCGGAAATGATTAAATTTTGGAAGGTAAATGTTAAAGGTCAAGGTCACGGTCAAGTAAAATGTCCAAATTCACGTA
>NC_090755.1:9614287-9621787 GCF_036898095.1 Palaemon carinicauda
ATTTTAAGAGTTTTCTAAAGTAATTTTACGTTCTATTTTAAAAGAAAAAGAATTATTTTTCCTTTCAAGATTTCTATTTTTATTTAAATTTTAAACTTCGAGAGAGAGAGAGAGAGAGAGAGAGAGAGAGAGAGAGAGAGGTTAATATCATCTGCTTAGTTTTTTTATATTTATTTACATTTAATAATTTATTTTAATTGCTAATTCTTATTGTTATTATCTGATTTTATTTTCATGTTTAATACAGTATTTTCCACTTTTAGTGATTAAATACATTTTGGTTTTATTCATATTTATGTATGTATTTGTGTATATAACAAATAATCCATGTAACTATCACACTATATTTAACAAAAATCCAGATAAGCGTAAGGTATTTTAAAAGTACGAAGTAAAAGCAAAATTACTACTACTACTACTACTACTACTACTGGTAATAATAATAATATTAATAATAACTAATAATAATGATAATAATAATAATAACTAATAATAATGATAATGATAATAATAATTATAATGATAATAATAATAATAATAATAATAATAATAATAATAATAATGATGATGATGCTGATGATGATGATGATGATACTTAACATAATGCAGTCCGCTTACTGATAAGCATTATTCAATTTATTATTGTAACCTTGATTCTTTTCATCAATATACCTACTGTCATCATTGTACCACCATTACCATCGTTTCGTCAAGTAATTTCATAGACTGGAATATGCCAGACTATTCTGTGTATATATATCATTTTTAACCATTCCTATTGCTTTTCTTTCATACTGTCATTACAATACTAAGTATGACTGAATTGTACAGTTGCCAACGGAATACTGCCTTTATCTTATCTTTAACGACTTTAATAAACTGCCAAGGGAATACTGTCTTTATGATGCTTTCAACTATTCTATGAATATTTGCATCAGAATACTGCCATCTTAATGCTGCTTATATCTTATTGTCAACGATACCTTCATACTGTCATCATAATTCCACCATCATACTGCCATTATCTTTATTCAAATACTCTCTGGATACCGGGATTTTTCTCTCACTGTCATGAACCTGATTTTTAACCATGATCCGGATTCACTGGATTCATGTACTGCCATAAGCTGCAATCTCACTGCCATCACCATACCACCAAAACATCCCGCCATTTCACTGCTATCACCATACCACCATAACAAGCCGCCATCTCACTGCCATCACCATACCACCATAACCAGCCACCATTTCACTGCCATCACCATACCACCATAACAACCACCATTTCACTGCCATCACCATACCACCATAACAAGCCGCCATCACCATACCACCATAACAACCCGCCATTTCACTGCCATCACCATACCACCATAACAACCCGCCCTCTCACTGACATCACCATACCACCATTTCACTGCCATCACCATACCACCATAACAACCCGCCATTTCACTGCCATCACCATACCACCATAACAACCCGCCCTCTCACTGACATCACCATACCACCATTTCACTGCCATCACCATACCACCACAACAAGCCGCCATTTCACTGCCATCACCATACCACCATAACAACCCGCCATTTCACTGCCATCACCATACCACCATAACAACCCGCCCTCTCACTGACATCACCATACCACCATTTCACTGCCATCACCATACCACCATAACAAGCCGCCATTTCACTGCCATCACCATACCACCATAACAACCCGCCCTCTCACTGCCATCACCATATCACCATAACAACCCGCCCTCTCACTGCCATCACCATACCACCATAACAACCCGCCCTCTCACTGCCATCACCATATCACCATAACAACCCGCCCTCTCACTGCCATCACCATATCACCATAACAACCCGCCCTCTCACTGCCATCACCATACCACCATAACAACCCGCCCTCTCACTGCCATCACCATACCACCATAACAACCCGCCCTCTCACTGCCATCACCATATCACCA
The DNA here is from genome assembly GCF_036898095.1 of Palaemon carinicauda. Taxonomy (NCBI): domain Eukaryota; kingdom Metazoa; phylum Arthropoda; class Malacostraca; order Decapoda; family Palaemonidae; genus Palaemon; species Palaemon carinicauda. Next base: position 9,616,269 of record NC_090755.1, read on the forward strand.
TAACAACCCGCCCTCTCACTGCCATCACCATACCACCATAACAACCCGCCCTCTCACTGCCATCACCATACCACCATAACAACCCGCCATTTCACTGCCATCACCATACCACCATAACAACCCGCCCTCTCACTGCCATCACCATACCACCATAACAACCCGCCCTCTCACTGCCATCACCATACCACCATAACAACCCGCCCTCTCATTGCCATCACTATACCACCACAACAAGCCGCCATTTCACTGCCATCACCATACCACCATAACAACCCGCCATTTCACTGCCATCACCATACCACCATAACAACCCACCCTCTCATTGCCATCACTATACCACCATAACAACCCGCCATTTCACTGCCATCACCATACCACCATAACAACCCGCCCTCTCACTGACATCACCATACCACCATTTCACTGCCATCACCATACCACCATAACAAGCCGCCATTTCACAGCCATCACCATACCACCATAACAATCCGCCCTCTCACTGCTATCACCATACCACCATAACAACCCGCCCTCTCACTGCCATCACTATACCACCACAACAAGTCGCCATTTCACTGCCATCACCATACCACCATAACAACCCGCCATTTCACTGCCATCACCATACCACCATAACAACCAACCCTCTCATTGCCATCACTATACCACCACAACAAGCCGCCATTTCACTGCCATCACCATACCACCATAACAACCCGCCTTCTCACTGCCATCACCATACCACCATAACAACCCGCCCTCTCATTGCCATCACTATACCACCACAACAAGCCGCCATTTCACTGCCATCACCATACCACCATAACAACCCGCCCTCTCACTGCCATCACCATACCACCATAACAACCCGCCCTCTCATTGCCATCACTATACCACCATAACAACCCGCCATTTCACTGCCATCACCATACCACCATAACAACCCGCCCTCTCACTGACATCACCATACCACCATTTCACTGCCATCACCATACCACCATAACAAGCCGCCATTTCACTGCCATCACCATACCACCATAACAACCCGCCCTCTCACTGCCATCACCATACCACCATAACAACCCGCCCTCTCACTGCCATCACTATACCACCACAACAAGCCGCCATTTCACTGCCATCACCATACCACCATAACAACCCGCCATTTCACTGCCATCACCATACCACCATAACAACCCGCCCTCTCACTGACATCACCATACCACCATAACAACCCGCCCTCTCACTGCCATCACCATACCACCATAACAACCCGCCCTCTCACTGCCATCACTATACCACCACAACAAGCCGCCATTTCACTGCCATCACCATACCACCATAACAACCCGCCCTCTCACTGCCATCACCATACCACCATAACAACCCGCCCTCTCACTGACATCACCATACCACCATAACAACCCGCCCTTTCACTGCCATCACCATACCACCATAACAACCCGCCCTCTCACTGCCATCACCATACCACCATAACAACCCGCCCTCTCACTGCCATCACCATACCACCATAACAACCCGCCCTCTCACTGCCATCACCATACCACCATAACAACCCGCCCTCTCACTGCCATCACCATACCACCATAACAACCCGCCCTCTCACTGCCATCACCATACCACCATAACAACCCGCCCTCTCACTGCCATCACCATACCACCATAACAACCCGCCCTCTCACTGCCATCACCATACCACCATAACAACCCGCCCTCTCACTGCCATCACCATACCACCATAACAACCCGCCCTCTCACTGCCATCACCATACCACCATAACAACCCGCCCTCTCACTGCCATCACCATACCACCATAACAACCCGCCCTCTCACTGCCATCACCATACCACCATAACAACCCGCCCTCTCACTGCCATCACCATACCACCATAACAACCCGCCCTCTCACTGCCATCACCATACCACCATAACAACCCGCCCTCTCACTGCCATCACCATACCACCATAACAACCCGCCCTCTCACTGCCATCACCATACCACCATAACAACCCGCCCTCTCACTGCCATCACCATACCACCATAACAACCCGCCCTCTCACTGCCATCACCATACCACCATCAACACTATACTCATCATTCTTGGCCGTCTTCTTTTCGAGTCTGCAATTAATTCAATTTCGTAGGCATCTCACGTGGGAGACTCAGTTGAAGACTGGCTTTTTGAGGCCAAGAAAGGAGTTGAATCAATTTCCTCTGGGGAATGCAAGTAGGCTGGATTGCAATTATTATTATTATTATTATTATCATTATTATTATTATTATTATTTTTTATGATTGTTATTATTATTATTGTTATTATTATTATTATTATTATTATTATTTATTATAATGGTTATTATAATTACCATTATTATTATTATTATTATTAGTAGTAGTAGTAGTAGTAGTATTTACTATTAATATAATTATTGTCATTATTATTATTATTATTATTATTATTATTATTATTATTATCATTATCATTATTATTATTATTATTAATATTATTATTATTATTATTATTATTATTATTATTATTATTATTATTAATGCCTAGCCCTCCCTGGTCCTAACTTGGATGGAGAGGAGCCTTTGGGTGTGATCAATCTCTAGGGCATTGTCACTGTCGCTTGGCTCTGCCATTCATAAGCGACCTTGAAACCAGAACCCCTTTATTAAAGGTCAAAGGTGTCTGCTTTCAGTTCCAGTTCCATCAGAACGTCAGCCGGGCAAGGTCCCCCCCCCCCTGTGGTAGCCAACCACAGCAGTGGCTTCTCCAGTAAACAGCTTAAACTCACGGTCCCAGGCGGGGATCGATCTGCTGCCATGCGAATGCTAGGCAAATACGTTACCACTATACTAGCCAGGAGGTTTTGTTTGGAGTAACAGCGAAATCAACTCAGTTGGTAAAGGATAATGAAAACACTTTGAAACGTAGACAAAAGACACGATTTTAATCACACTGATAAGGTTCTTTGCCTCTCTCTTTGACATCACAATGCACTGGCCAACGGAAGGTTGAGAGGAGATACCTTCGTAAGTTGCACAAAGTATTAGGAAAAAAAAAATCAAAGATTGCAAAAGAAATGTTCGTTTGAAATTAACTTTATTTTGGGCATAAAAACATTTCGATTTGCTGGAAAACATTTTTATGAGGAAATATTTTTTGTGGGCAAAAACACATTTCGATTTTCTCGAGAAAATTTTTATTAAAAAATTGACTTTTTGTAGGCATAAAAACTTTTCGATTTGCTGGAAAAAACATTTTTTTTAATAAAGAAATTTACTTTTTTTGTGGGCAAGAAAATTTCGATTTGCTCGAAAACATTTTTATAAAGAAATTTATTTTTTGTGACCAAAATAACATTTCAATTTGCTCGAAAACATTTTTATATAAAAAAGAAGGACTTTTTGTAGGCATAAAAACGTTTCGATTTGCTCGAAAAAAAAAAAACTTTTTTGTAGGCAAAAATCATTTCGATTTGCTCGAAAATATTTTTATAAAGGAAAAAAATTTTCTTTACTTACTATTCTCCTTATTATATATACTATAGAGGTATAAAAACGACACTGGAAATACTAAGTGAAGGAGGGTTTATGATATTTAGTTAAAGTCACATATGAATGTTTTTCCATAATTCTGAATATTACTTTTCCATGGGGAATATTTTTCAACCAATTTCTAACTTAAATTATACACTGCAATGTTTAGTTAAAGGCATATCTGAATGTTTTTCCATAATTCTAAATATTTTTATTTTTCCTGGGGAAATATTCTTCAATCAATTTGTAATTAAATTTTACACTGCATCATTTTGTTAAAGTCACTTATAAATGTTTTTCCATTAAATTTTACACTGCAATATTTAGTTAAAGTCACTTATGAATGTTTTTCCTTAATTCTAAATATTACTTTTCAGGGGGAATATTTTTCAACCAGTTTCTAATGAAATTATACACTTTGCAATAATTAGTTCATTATCATCATCATCATCATTTCCTCCTAGGCCTATTGACGCAAAGGGCCTCAGTTAGATTTCACCAGTTGTCTCTATCTTGGGCTTTTAATTCAATACTTATCCATTCATCATATCCTACTTCGCGCTTCATAGGCCTCAGCCATGTAGGCCTGGGTCTTCCAACTCTTCTAGTGCCTTGTGGAGCCCAGCTGAAAGTTTGGTGAACTAATCTCTTTTGGGGAGTGCGAAGAGCATGCCCAAACCATTTCCATCTACCCCACATCATGATATCATCCACATATGGCACTCGAGTCATCTCTCTTACAGTTTCATTTATAATCCTGTCTTGCCATTCAACTTCCAATATCCTGCCCCATATATATATATATATATATATATATATATATATATATATATATATATATATATATATATATATATATATATATATACTGCGATATTTAAAGTCACATCTGAATGTATTTCCATAATTCTTAATATTGTTTTTCAACCAGTTTCTAATTTAGATTATACACTGCAATATTTAGTTGAAGTAACATATGAATGTTTTTCCACAAATCTATATATTATTTTTCAGGGGTAATATTTTCGACAAGTTTCGAATTTGAATCATACACTTTACATGAATTTCACTTCACGTCCTTCAATTCATGTTACAGGTATAGCATTCAATATCAGAAGTACAAATTTTGATTTTTCATTTTTCATTTTACATTTGAATTCGTCTTCATAATTTATCTCCTTTTGCTATTCATTATTAATGACAGTCTGTTGTTTTACATATTAATTCAGAGGTTTCTTGTATTTTCTTATTTCGCTTTTTAATTACCTGGGAATGTCATTGAATATAACCAGTAGTAGATTTAAAGACTGATATTTTAAATATATATATATATATATATATATATATATATATATATATATATATATATATATATTACATTACAAAGTGGATTTTGTTTATTTCTGACGAAAGACTAATTTTTTTTCAAAAAAATTGTTTTTACAAAATGGCCAGTTTTTTTTTTTTTATTTATGGTTAAAGACTATTTTTTTTCAAATATTTTGTTTACTAAGTGCCCATATTTTTTTTATTCATGTTTAAAGATTATTGTATTTTTAAACCAATTTACAAAATGGCCAATTGTTTTATTTGTGTTTAAAGGCTATAATTTTTAAAAATTTATTTTCAAAATGACAATATATATATATATATATATATATATATATATATATACATACATATATATATATATATATATATATATATATATATATATATATATATATATATATATATATATATATATATATATATCAGCACAATAAATAACTGTAGGCAAATAGACGATCGGACCAATATAAGAGAAAATAGAAAATAAAAAGCCAAATGAAAAAAAAATTAATTTTTTGTAGCGTCTTAATTTCCCGTTTTATTTAAATTCTTTTGACTCTAACATAAATTTATTAAATAAATTATAAATTAAATAAATTTTGTATTTTGTTCATGATCAGA
>NC_090755.1:9631787-9637879 GCF_036898095.1 Palaemon carinicauda
AATCGTTCGAAATTGAATAAGTGAAAAAATGGGAAAATTAATCTTTACTAACGTTTCTGTAGATTTCTTTTGAGAAAGTAAGTATACAAAAAGAAATTTTGAGATTACTTTTTAATTGAGCAGGGTCTAGAAAACCAATTTAAAATTTCTTACTGAAATAATTTGGATTGATTTTCCCAATTATATCTCCGGAATAATAAAGAACAAGTATCTGGTTATATATATATATATATATATATATATATATATATATATATATATATATATATATATATATATATATATATATATATATACAGTATATATATATATATATATATACAGTATATATTATATATATATATATATATATATATATATACAGTATATTTATATATATCCATATATATATATATATATATACAGTATATTTATATATATCCATATATATACTGTATACACACAGTATATATATATGTATATATATATTTATTTATATGTATATATATACACACACAGAATGTATATATGTATATATATTTATATATATGTATATATATACAATATATATGTGTATATATATACAGCATATATATATATGTATGTATATATATGTATATATATATATATATATATATATATATATATATATATACACATATAAATATTTCTCTCCTGTCACGCTGAGCGGCAACCACTCAGAAAGCAATGTCACGCACAAATTGTCCAAACTGCCATATAGTAGTTAGAAGAAGGGTAGGGGTGGGATGGGTTGAATCTATGTGTGCATATCTATCTAAACATATACATTTTTGCCGGGTCGCGTACACAAGTATTAATAATATTGATGATAAGTTATTAATCTTTTTTTTGTTTGTAGTCAGTTAAAGATGATAGTAAAGACTGTTTAGCCTACCTTAAATAGGCTGATGCCCCGCGCTCCGGGTGTAGGCCTAGAGGTCACGTGATCTGGGACCGCAAAGCGCCCGTAGGCCAGGTCGTATAAGGTCTCGTAGAGGTCGTAGTTGGCCGTAAGGCGTCGGGCATTTTGTTGGAGGTTTTGGAAGGCAGTTTTGTACCTGGGTAGGAGATGGTGAGGTATTTAGAGGGAACCTTTGATGAAATAGATGCATGTTTATTGATGATAAGGTATACACATACGCTTGAGGTGGATATTCGTGCACACACACACACACACACACATATATATATATATATATATATTGTAATTAAATTTGTGCATGTATACATTATATATATATATATATATATGTATATATATATATATATATATATAAGAAAGTATATATTCACATGTATATAATATATATAAGTATAGTATATATATATATATATATATATATAGTGTGCGTGTTAATACATGCATACATATATAATAATGCAACCTTATTAAAATAACACCGGCAATCCCCCCCCCTCACCCGCCCACAAACGCACAAATCCCGCTTCATTGGGTCACCAGACACTCACTTCGTTCTGAACCATTGAGGGAGATAAACCAAGACGTAGGGAAGACGCTCCTCCAGCATCCCGACGTAGGTCGAGCGGATGCTGCCCCACCGCATGCCGTGGTCGCTGACGAAGAAGAGCGCCGTGTGGTTGAGGGCGCCCATCCGCTCCAGCTGCCGCAGGTACTCCAGATGAGGCAGGTCGGCGTGTCGCAGAAGGTTGAGGTAGTCGTGACTGACGCTGGCGGACCAGTAGAGGCTGAACGAGGGCCTGTCCAGGAAGGTGCGGGCCACTTCCAGGGAAAAGTCTTGCACCACCTGAAGGTGAAAAGTTTTTTTTTTTATATAGTTATACCTTAAGGGTGAAGTCTTGCACCACTTGAGGGTGAAAAGGGGTATTTTAACGTTGTCATACTTTGAGGGACAGGTTTTGCACCACCTGAAGGTGAAAAGGGGCATTTTAACGTTGTCATACTTTAAGGGACAGGTTTTGCACCACCTGAAGGTGAAAAGGGTATTTTAATATAGTTATACTTTAAGGGTGAAGTCTTGCACCACTTGAGGGTGGAAAGGAGTATTTTAACGTTGTCATACTTTGAGGGGCAGGTTTTGCACCACCTGAAGGTGAAAACGGTATTTTAATATAGTTATACTTTAAGGGAGAAGTCTTGCACCACTTGAGGGTGAAAAAGGGTATTTTAACGTTTTCATACTTCAAGGGAGAAGTCTTGCACCATCTGAGGGTGTAAAGGGGTATTTTAACTTTTTCATACTTCAAGGGAGAATTCTTGCACCACCTGAAGGTGAAAAGGAGTATTTTAACGTTGTCATACTTTCAAGGACAGGTTTTGCACCACCTGAAGGTGAAAAGAGTATTTTAATATAGTTATACTTTAAGGGAGAAGTCTTGCACCACCTGAGGGTGAAAAAAGGAGTATTTTAACGTTTTCATACTACAAGGGAGAAGTCTTGCACCACGTGAAGGTGAAAAGGGGTATTTTAACGTTTTCATACATCCAGGGAGAATTATTGCACCACTTGAGGGTGAAAACGGGTATTTTAACGTTTTCATACTTTAAGGGAGAAGTCTTGCACCACCCGAGGGTGGAAAAAAGGAGTATTTTAACGTTTTCCTACTTCAAGGGAGAAGTCTTGCACCACCTGAGAGTGAAAAGGAGTATTTTAACGTTGTCGTACTCTGAGGAAGAAAGTCTTCCACTTGCTGAATCATCAGCAGCCATTGCCTGGCCCTCCCTGGTCCTAACTTGATGGAGAACGGGGCCTTGGGTGCTGATCATATACTTGGTTTTAGTGTGTTTTTGTATTGATATAACACATTATTCATATACACTAGTTTGATATCCTTTTCTAAAAATTATAGGATTTCTTTTAGGATATTTAAGGTATTTATTATGGTATTTATGGTCAGTCTCATGGGCATTGTCCTGTTGGGGCATTTCCACTGTCCCTAGCCTCGGCCATTCACGAGTAACCTTTAAACTTGACCAAATTGAATGGGACAGACTATTAAATGTTACAAAATTAACTATTCATGAACAACCTTTAAACCTTTAAACTTGACCAAATTGAATGGGACAGACTTTTAAATGATACAAAATTAACCATTCATGAACGACCTTTAAACCTTTAAACTTGACCAAATTGAATGGGACAGACTTTTAAATGATACAAAATTAACCATTCATGAACGACCTTTAAACCTTCAAACTTCACTAAATAAAATGAGACAGACTATTAAATGTTGCAAAATTAACCATTCATGTACGACCTTTAAACCTTCAAACTTCACCAAATAAAATGAGACAGACTATTAAATGTTGCAAAATTAACCATTCACGAACGACCTTTAAACCTTTAAACTTCACTAAATAAAATGAGACAGACTATTAAATGTTGCAAAATTAACCATTCATGAACGACCTTTAAACCTTTAAACTTGACCAAATTGAATGGGACAGACTATTAAATGTTGCAGAATTAACCATTCATGTACGACCTTTAAACCTTCAAACTTCACTAAATAAAATGAGACAGACTATTAAAATGTTGCAAAATTAACCATTCATGAACGACCTTTAAACCTTTAAACTTGACCAAATTGAATGGGACAGACTATGAAATGTTACAAAATTAACCATTTCATGAACGACCTTTAAACCTTCAAACTTGACCAAATAAAATGAGACAGACTATTATATGTTGCAAAATTAACCATTCATGAACGACCTTTAAACCTTTAAACTTGACCAAATAAAATGAGACAGACTATTAAACGTTGCAAAATTAACCATTCATGAACGACCTTTAAACCTTTAACTTGACCAAATTGAATGGGACAGACTATGAAATGTTGCAAAATTAACCATTCATGAACGACCTTTAAACCTTTATACTTGACCAAATTGAATGGGACAGACTTTGAAATGTTAAGAAATTAAAGGATAAACTGTCTCAAGATATAATGAAATGAAGAAAAAAACATACATAAACTAAACCACCATTAAACCTTAACAATGTTGAATCTATTCCACTGTTCGGGCTAATGGCCTCGTCCCTTTACTTGCGAATTCGTTTGATGTTACCGGCATTCCCTCATCCATATTGAAGGCCTTTTCCCCGGCCCGTAGGCCTCTTTCAAAGATTAATCGCTCGTCCGATGGCCACTGGCTCTCTCTCTCTCTCTCTCTCTCTCTCTCTCTCTCTCTCTCTTGTAGAATTTCATTTATCCCTTGTGATTATTTTCATGACAAAAATTTTCCTTCCTTACTGTTTAGTTGATTCTCTCTCTCTCTCTCTCTCTCTCTCTCTCTCTCTCTCTCTCTCTCTCGTAGAATTTCATTTACTTGTGATTATTTTCATGACTAAAAATTTTCCTTCCTTACTGTTTAGTTGGTTTTCTCTCTCTCTCTCTCTCTCTCTCTCTCTCTCTCTCTCTCGTAGAATTTCATTTACTTGTGATTATTTTCATGACTAAAAATTTTCCTTCCTTACTGTTTAGTTGATTCTCTCTCTCTCTCTCTCTCTCTCTTCTCTCTCTCTCTCTCTCTCTCTCTCCTGCAGATTCCATTTACCCCTTGTGATTATTTTGCATGACAAAAATTTTCCTTCCTTACTGTTCAGTTGATTCTCTCTCTCTCTCTCTCTCTCTCTCTCTCTCTCTCTCTCTCTTGTAGAATTCCATTTACTTATGATTATTTTCATGACTATAAATTTTTCTTCCTTACTGTTCAGTTGATCCCCCCCCCTCTCTCTCTCTCTCTCTCTCTCTCTCTCTCTCCTGCAGAATTCCATTTACCTGTTGTGATTATTTTCATGACTATAATTTTTCCTTCCTTACTGTTCAGCTTTTAAAGAATGAGGAAAGAAATAATAAAAAAAAAAAAAAACAATCCTCCGATATTTAAGAAACAGAGCAAAAAAAGCAAAAGAGTAGAATCACCCCCACCCACCTTGATGCTCAGTTTATCCGCTTGGCAGACGTTCGAGTTGCCATGTTTCTCATTTCCAATTTCTTTTTCGGAAGCCAGGAAGAAGGCGCGGCCGTAGAAGTCCGTCGGTTGCTTCACGAAGCCGTTGTGCATGTAGTTGTACATCCCCATCCAGGGCGAGTCCTTTGGATAGATAGATAGACAGATAGATAAAGTTATTCACCCATTAGGCTGTTTTCCTTAACGGGTGGCTTAAGAGAGAAAAGGTGCCATTAATCACTGCCACATTCGTAACATAAACAGCATTGGAATGCCTCGCGCTTTTTATATCATTCTCTACTTCCAGCAAACACTTCCAAATATTACATTTGAAACTTGCCTTTTTATTTTCGTAATTATTATATGTATGTATGTATATGTGTATATATATATATATATATATATAGACAGATGTATGTATTCATATATTAGACGTAAGTAGAAAGATATATGTATATATATATCATCATCATCCCCTCCTTGACACATATTGACAGGAGAGTCCATGTATGTATGTATATATATATATATATATATATATATGTATATATATACATAAATATGCATATATATGTATATATATATACATATAGACATACATACACACTACATCAACCCTTCACCTTTTATATCTTTCTTTACTTCCAACTAACACTTCCAAATATTACAGTTTAAGCCTACTTATTTATTTTCATAACTAATATATATATATATATATATATACATATATATATATATATATATATATATACAGGAAGGTTGGGGCATGTGGAACGCCGTAGATTTAATATAAATAGGATGGAGAAAAGCCAGCGTAGCATCATACATTTATTTTCCAAATTTTCGAGACTTTGGGTCTCATCATCAGGGCTGTAAAATATACAAAATATACAAATTAAAAAAAGACTCAATATTAATACAAATGGAACAACATAATAATTAAATATAATCATTTAAAAAATGAACTAGAAAATATATATATAAAATTAAAATTTAAAAAGTGAAGAATGCTTAAGTTTTTTTAACTCCATAGAGATAGGTACTAACTTAAGCATTCTTCACTTTTTAATTATAATTTTTTATATATATTTTTTTAGTTCATTTTTAAAATGATTATATTTAACTTTTATGTTGTTTCCTTTGTATTAATGTTAAT
>NC_090755.1:9638379-9648379 GCF_036898095.1 Palaemon carinicauda
TCTCTCTCTCTAATTGACTGACTACTAGCAATAATATTGATTGTTTAAATCTCTCTCTCTCTCTCTCTCTCTCTCTTTCTCTCTCTCTCTCTCTCTCTCTCTCTCCTCTCTCTCTCTCTCTCTCTAATTGACTGACTACTAGCAATAATATTGATTGTTTAAATCTCTCTCTCTCCTCACTCTCTCTCTCTCTCTCTCTCTCTCTCTCTCTCTCTCTCTCTCTCTCTCTCCAATTGACTGACTACAACAATGATATTGATTGCTTAAAATCTCTCTCTCTCTCTCTCTCTCTCTCTCTCTCTCTCTCTCTCTCCCACACACACTAATCGACTGGGTACAACAATGATATTGATTGTTTTAAAAACTTTGTATCTGAGTTTAAATGGTCCGAGTTTAATTGTTTTTATTGTCAAGGTTTGTCTTGTTTGCAATTGATTTTGCAAATAAAAAATGTCTCTTTAACGTAACTTACTCTTGGAATATTGCATTTAACGAATGGTTTGTAACCTCAGCAAGAAATTACTTTTTTTGTTAAGAAAAATAGTAACCCCCCAAAATTTCGAAAAACTTGAACCTTAAAAAATCTGAGAATAACAATAATTTACTTGAATACATCGTAAAAATATAATAAATCACTTAAGCTAATTTACTACTGGAACAACATTTTACGTATTAACTACTATAGGTTAGGTTAGGATGTAACTCTGTAACTATAGTAAATTTTTTTAGTGAGGCACATTGGCACCGACTTGCAGGGGTGCCCTTTTAGCTCGGAATAGTTCCCTGATAGCTGATTGGTCGGAAGTATTCGGACGAAAATACTTCCGACCAATCAGCTATCGAGGAACTTTTCCGAGCTAAAAGGTTCACCCCTACGAGTCGGTGCAAATCTGCCTCGCTAAAAAGAATGTACTATAGTTACAGAGTTACATCCTAACCTAACCTAACCTAACCTAACTTTTTATGTAATCAGACAAGTTCAACTTATAGCGAATATATTATTGTTGAACGGTCTGATAAAGTTTGAAGGTCGCTCATAGATGGGAGAAGCAAGGGACAGTGACATTACCCTAGCAGGACAATGCCCTAGAGACTGACCATATATACATATGATCAGCGCCCAAAACCCATCTCCATCCAAGCTAGGACCAGTGAGGAAACAGGCAATGGCTGTGAATATCTGTGTATGCTTTGCCACTCACTGTGTACAGAATACAGTATTTAACAGGATCTAACCAAAATAGAAAATTAATCGAAAATGAATTTCAAATTGTATCCTTCGCTCAAGTTGCAAGAATTCAGAATACTGTTTATCCCCTTTGGCCTATTGGTAACGTCTCTGCCTGGTGATCGCCAGACTGGGGTTGAGTCCCTGTCAAACTCGTTAGTTCCTTTGGTCATTGCAACCTCACTAGCCTTGTAAGCTAAGAATTGGGGTTTTGGGGGAGCCCATATGTCTACCTACTGAGTCATCAGCAGCCATTATTTGGCTCTCCCTGGTCCTAGCATGGGTGGAGAGGGGGCTTGGGCACTGATCATTTGTATATACGGCCAGTCTCTAGGGCATTGTCCTGCTTGATAGGGCATTGTCACTATCCCTTCCTTTTCCCATGTATGAGCGACCTTTGAACTTTATCAGACTATTCAACAGTTTAGGGTAATGTCACTGTCCCTTGCCTCTGCCATTCATGAGCGGCCTTTAAATCTTTATTATTATTATTATTATTATTATTATTATTTTTATTTTTATTATTATTATTATTACTAGCCAAGCTACAACCCTAGTTGGAAAAGCAAGATGCTATAAGCCCAAGGGCTCCAACAGGGAAAAATAGCCCAGTGAGGAAAGGAAATAAGGAAATAAATAAATGATGACAAGTTAACAATAAATCCTTCTAAAACAGTAACAACGTCGAAACAGATATGTTATATATGAACTATTAACAACGTCAAAAACAGATATGACATTTATAAACTATAAAAAGACTCATGTCAGCCTGGTCAACATATTATTATTATTATTATTATTATTATTAAAACCTTAAAAAGTGTCCCTTGCGTGTTCAGCTGCAATAATGTTTACTGTGCGTGGTGCAGCTGTAAGAGACGTGCAGCTGCTTTTTGTTTAAAAGTCTGGACGAACACGAAAATGGCCATTTCTGTTCGTCTCTCTTCAGAGATAAGTTTTGTGTAGATTTATTCTCGAAAGATTATTTTAAGAGTTTTCTAAAGTAATTTTACGTTCTCTTTTAAAAGAAAAAGAATTATTTTTTCCTTTCAAGATTTCTATTTTTATTTAAATTTTAAACTTCGAGAGAGAGAGAGAGAGGAGAGAGAGAGAGAGAGAGAGAGAGAGAGAGAGAGAGAGAGAGAGAGAGAGAGAGAGTGAGTTAATTTCAGCTGCTTAGTTTTTTATGTTTATTTACATTTAATATTTTATGTTAATTGCTAATTCTTATTGTTATTATCTGATTTTATTTTCATGTTTAATACAGCATTTTCCACTTTTAGTGATTAAATACATTTTGGTTTTATTCATATTTATGTATGTATTTGTGTATATAACAAATAATCCATGTAACTATCACACTATATTTAACAAAAATCCAGATAAGCATAAGGTATTTTAAAAGTACGAAGTAAAAGCAAAATTACTACTACTACCACTACTACTACTACTACTACTAATGGTAATAATAATAATATTAATAATAACTAATGATAATGATAATAATAACTAATAATAATGATAATGATAATAATAATCATAATAATAATAATGATAATAATAATAATGATGATGATGCTGATGATGATGATGATGATGATGATGATGATACTTAACATAATGCAGTCCGCTTACTGATAAGCATTATTCTATTTATTATTGTAACCTTAATTCTTTTCATCAATATACCTACTGTCATCATTGTACCACCATTACCATCGTTTCGTCAGGTAATTTCATAGACTGGAATATGCCAGACTATTCTGTGTATATATATAATTTTTAACCATTCCTATTGCTTTTCTTTCATACTGTCATTACAATACTAAGTATGACTGAATTGTACAGTTGCCAACGGAATACTGCCTTTATCTTATCTTTAACGACTCTTATAAACTGCCAAGGGAATACTGTCTTTATGATGCTTTCTACTATTCTATGAATATTTGCCATCAGAATACTGCCATCTTAATACTGCTTATATCTTATTTTCAACGATACCTTCATACTGTCATCATAATTCCACCATCATACTGCCATTATCTTTATTCAAATACTCTCTGGATACCGGGATTTTTCTCTCACTGTCATGAACCTGATTTTTAACCATGATCCGGATTCACTGGATTCATGTACTGCCATAAGCCGCAATCTCACTGCCATCACCATACCACCAAAACATCCCGCCATTTCACTGCCATCACCATACCACCATAACAAGCCGTCATCTCACTGCCATCACCATACCACCATAAAAAGCCACCATTTCTCTCCCATCACCATAACAACCACCATTTCACTGCCATCACCATACCACCATAACAAGCCGCCATCACCATACCACCATAACAAGCCACCATTTCACTGCCATCACCATACCACCATAACAAGCCACCATTTCACTGCCATCACCATACCACCATAACAAGCCGTCATCTCACTGCCATCACCATACCACCATAAAAAGCCACCATTTCTCTCCCATCACCATAACAACCACCATTTCACTGCCATCACCATACCACCATAACAAGCCGCCATCACCATACCACCATAACAAGCCGCCATCACCATACCACCATAACAACCCGCCATTTCACTGCCATCACCATACCACCATAACAACCCGCCCTCTCACTGACATCACCATACCACCATTTCACTGCCATCACCATACCACCATAACAACCCGCCATTTTACTGCCATCACCATACCACCATAACAACCCGCCATTTCACTGCCATCACCATACCACCATAACAACCCGCCCTCTCACTGACATCACCATACCACCATTTCACTGCCATCACCATACCACCACAACAAGCCGCCATTTCACTGCCATCACCATACCACCATAACAACCCGCCATTTCACTGCCATCACCATACCACCATAACAACTCGCCCTCTCACTGACATCACCATACCACCATTTCACTGCCATCACCATACCACCACAACAAGCCGCCATTTCACTGCCATCACCATACCACCATAACAAGCCGCCATTTCACTGCCATCACCATACCACCATAACAACCCGCCCTCTCACTGCCATCACCATATCACCATAACAACCCGCCCTCTCACTGCCATCACCATACCACCATAACAACCCGCCCTCTCACTGCCATCACCATATCACCATAACAACCCGCCCTCTCACTGCCATCACCATATCACCATAACAACCCGCCCTCTCACTGCCATCACCATACCACCATAACAACCCGCCCTCTCACTGCCATCACCATACCACCATAACAACCCGCCCTCTCACTGCCATCACCATATCACCATAACAACCCGCCCTCTCACTGCCATCACCATACCACCATAACAACCCGCCCTCTCACTGCCATCACCATACCACCATAACAACCCGCCATTTCACTGCCATCACCATACCACCATAACAACCCGCCCTCTCACTGCCATCACCATACCACCATAACAACCCGCCCTCTCATTGCCATCACTATACCACCACAACAAGCCGCCATTTCACTGCCATCACCATACCACCATAACAACCCGCCATTTCACTGCCATCACCATACCACCATAAAAACCCACCCTCTCATTGCCATCACTATACCACCATAACAACCCGCCATTTCACTGCCATCACCATACCACCATAACAACCCGCCCTCTCACTGACATCACCATACCACCATTTCACTGCCATCACCATACCACCATAACAAGCCGTCATTTCACTGCCATCACCATACCACCATAACAACCCGCCCTCTCACTGCTATCACCATACCACCATAACAACCCGCCCTCTCACTGCCATCACTATACCACCACAACAAGTCGCCATTTCACTGCCATCACCATACCACCATAACAACCCGCCATTTCACTGCCATCGCCATACCACCATAACAACCCGCCCTCTCATTGCCATCACTATACCACCACAACAAGCCGCCATTTCACTGCCATCACCATACCACCATAACAACCCGCCTTCTCACTGCCATCACCATACCACCATAACAACCCGCCCTCTCATTGCCATCACTATACCACCACAACAAGCCGCCATTTCACTGCCATCACCATACCACCATAACAACCCGCCCTCTCACTGCCATCACCATACCACCATAACAACCCGCCCTCTCATTGCCATCACTATACCACCATAACAACCCGCCATTTCACTGCCATCACCATACCACCATAACAACCCGCCCTCTCACTGACATCACCATACCACCATTTCACTGCCATCACCATACCACCATAACAAGCCGCCATTTCACTGCCATCACCATACCACCATAACAACCCGCCCTCTCACTGCCCTCACCATACCACCATAACAACCCGCCCTCTCACTGCCATCACTATACCACCACAACAAGCCGCCATTTCACTGCCATCACCATACCACCATAACAACCCGCCATTTCACTGCCATCACCATACCACCATAACAACCCGCCCTCTCACTGACATCACCATACCACCATTTCACTGCCATCACCATACCACCATAACAAGCCGCCATTTTACTGCCATCACCATACCACCATAACAACCCGCCCTCTCACTGCCATCACCATACCACCATAACAACCCGCCCTCTCACTGCCATCACCATACCACCATAACAACCCGCCCTCTCACTGCCATCACCATACTACCATAACAACCCGCCCTCTCACTGCCATCACCATACCACCATAACAACCCGCCCTCTCACTGCCATCACCATACCACCATAACAACCCGCCCTCTCACTGCCATCACCATACCACCATAACAACCCGCCCTCTCACTGCCATCACCAAACCACCATAACAACCCGCCCTCTCACTGCCATCACCATACCACCATAACAACCCGCCCTCTCACTGCCATCACCATACCACCATAACAACCCGCCCTCTCACTGCCATCACCATACCACCATAACAACCCGCCCTCTCACTGCCATCACCATACCACCATAACAACCCGCCCTCTCACTGCCATCACCATACCACCATAACAACCCGCCCTCTCACTGCCATCACCATACCACCATAACAACCCGCCCTCTCACTGCCATCACCATACCACCATAACAACCTGCCCTCTCACTGCCATCACCATACCACCATAACAACCCGCCCTCTCACTGCCATCACCATACCACCATAACAACCCGCCCTCTCACTGCCATCACCATACCACCATAACAACCCGCCCTCTCACTGCCATCACCATACCACCATAACAACCCGCCCTCTCACTGCCATCACCATACCACCATAACAACCCGCCCTCTCACTGCCATCACCATATCACCATAACAACCCGCCCTCTCACTGCCATCACCATATCACCATAACAACCCGCCCTCTCACTGCCATCACCATACCACCATAACAACCCGCCCTCTCACTGCCATCACCATACCACCATAACAACCCGCCCTCTCACTGCCATCACCATACCACCATAACAACCCGCCCTCTCACTGCCATCACCATACCACCATAACAACCCGCCCTCTCACTGCCATCACCATATCACCATAACAACCCGCCCTCTCACTGCCATCACCATACCACCATAACAACCCGCCCTCTCACTGCCATCACCATACCACCATAACAACCCGCCCTCTCATTGCCATCACCATACCACCATAACAACCCGCCCTCTCACTGCCATCACCATACCACCATAACAACCCGCCCTCTCACTGCCATCACCATACCACCATAACAACCCGCCCTCTCACTGCCATCACCATACCACCATAACAACCCGCCCTCTCATTGCCATCACCATACCACCATAACAACCCGCCCTCTCATTGCCATCACCATACCACCATAACAACCCGCCCTCTCACTGCCATCACCATACCACCATAACAACCCGCCCTCTCATTGCCATCACCATACCACCATAACAACCCGCCCTCTCACTGCCATCACCATACCACCATAACAACCCGCCCTCTCATTGCCATCACCATACCACCATAACAACCCGCCCTCTCACTGCCATCACCATACCACCATAACAACCCGCCCTCTCATTGCCATCACCATACCACCATAACAACCCGCCCTCTCACTGCCATCACCATACCACCATAACAACCCGCCCTCTCACTGCCATCACCATACCACCATAACAACCCGCCCTCTCACTGCCATCACCATACCACCATAACAACCCGCCCTCTCACTGCCATCACCATACCACCATAACAACCCGCCCTCTCATTGCCATCACCATACCACCATAACAACCCGCCCTCTCACTGCCATCACCATACCACCATAACAACCCGCCCTCTCACTGCCATCACCATACCACCATAACAACTCGCCCTCTCACTGCCATCACCATACCACCATAACAACCCGCCCTCTCACTGCCATCACCATACCACCATAACAACCCGCCCTCTCACTGCCATCACCATACCACCATAACAACCCGCCCTCTCACTGCCATCACCATACCACCATAACAACCCGCCCTCTCACTGCCATCACCATACCACCATAACAACCCGCCCTCTCACTGCCATCACCATACCACCATAACAACCCGCCCTCTCACTGCCATCACCATACCACCATAACAACCCGCCCTCTCACTGCCATCACCATACCACCATAACAACCCGCCCTCTCACTGCCATCACCATACCACCATAACAACCCGCCCTCTCACTGCCATCACCATACCACCATAACAACCCGCCCTCTCACTGCCATCACCATACCACCATAACAACCCGCCCTCTCACTGCCATCACCATACCACCATAACAACCCGCCCTCTCACTGCCATCACCATATCACCATAACAACCCGCCCTCTCACTGCCATCACCATATCACCATAACAACCCGCCCTCTCATTGCCATCACCATACCACCATAACAACCCGCCCTCTCACAGCCATCACCATACCACCATAACAACCCGCCCTCTCACTGCCATCACCATACCACCATAACAACCCGCCCTCTCACTGCCATCACCATACCACCATAACAACCCGCCCTCTCATTGCCATCACCATACCACCATAACAACCCGCCCTCTCATTGCCATCACCATACCACCATAACAACCCGCCCTCTCACTGCCATCACCATACCACCATAACAACCCGCCCTCTCATTGCCATCACCATACCACCATAACAACCCGCCCTCTCACTGCCATCACCATACCACCATCAACACTATACTCATCATTCTTGGCCGTCTTCTTTTCGAGTCTGCAATTAATTCAATTTCGTAGGCATCTCACGTGGGAGACTCAGTTGAAGACTGGCTTTTTGAGGCCAAGAAAGGAGTTGAATCAATTTCCTCTGGGGAATGCAAGTAGGCTGGATTGCAATTATTATTATTATTATTATTATCATTATTATTATTATTATTTTTTATGATTGTTATTATTATTATTGTTATTATTATTATTATTATTATTATTATTATTATTTATTATAATGGTTATTATAATTACCATTATTATTATTATTATTATTATTATTATTAGTAGTAGTAGTAGTAGTAGTATTTACTATTAATATAATTATTGTCATTATTATTATTATTATTATTATTATTATTATTATCATCATCATCATTATCATTATTATTATTATTAATATTATTATTATTATTATTATTATTATTAATGCCTAGCCCTCCCTGGTCCTAACTTGGATGGAGAGGAGCCTTTGGGTGTGATCAATCTCTAGGGCATTGTCACTGTCGCTTGGCTCTGCCATTCATAAGCGACCTTGAAACAAGAACCCCTTTATTAAAGGTCAAAGGTGTCTGCTTTCAGTTCCAGTTCCATCAGAACGTCAGCCGGGCAAGGTGCCCCCCCCCCCCTGTGGTAGCCAACCACAGCAGTGGCTTCTCCAGTAAACAGCTTAAACTCACGGTCCCAGGCGGGGATCGATCTGCTGCCATGCGAATGCTAGGCAAATACGTTACCACTATACTAGCCAGGAGGTTTTGTTTGGAGTAACAGCGAAATCAACTCAGTTGGTAAAGGATAATGAAAACACTTTGAAACGTAGACAAAAGACACGATTTTAATCACACTGATAAGGTTCTTTGCCTCTCTCTTTGACATCACAATGCACTGGCCAACGGAAGGTTGAGAGGAGATACCTTCGTAAGTTGCACAAAGTATTAGGAAAAAAAAAATCAAAGATTGCAAAAGAAATGTTCGTTTGAAATTAACTTTATTTTGGGCATAAAAACATTTCGATTTGCTGGAAAACATTTTTATGAGGAAATATTTTTTGTGGGCAAAAACACATTTCGATTTACTCGAGAAAATTTTTATTAAAAAATTGACTTTTTGTAGGCATAAAAACTTTTCGATTTGCTGGAAAAAACATTTTTTTTTAATAAAGAAATTTACTTTTTTTGTTGGCAAGAAAATTTCGATTTGCTCGAAAACATTTTTATAAAGAAATTTATTTTTTGTGACCAAAATAACATTTCAATTTGCTCGAAAACATTTTTATATAAAAAAGAAGGACTTTTTGTAGGCATAAAAACGTTTCGATTTGCTCGAAAAAAAAAAAAAACTTTTTTGTAGGCAAAAATCATTTCGATTTGCTCGAAAATATTTTTATAAAGGAAAAACATTTTCTTTACTTACTATTCTCCTTATTAGATATACTATAGAGGTATAAAAACGACACTGGAAATACTAAGTGAAGGAGGGTTTATGATATTTAGTTAAAGTCACATATGAATGTTTTTCCATA
>NC_090755.1:9653379-9668379 GCF_036898095.1 Palaemon carinicauda
GCATCCAATGACTTCAATTCCCCATTGTGTTCAAATTACGCAAATCTGGCCAACAACTGCTCGATGTAATTGCTGGACATCTGCTGTGGCTGTGTTTCACTTTCGTTCCTGAAATTCCCAGACAATTCCTGTTTACTGTTGTTGTTTTTGTTGTTTATTACCGTCGTTGTTTTTCCTTCTGTTGGCGAAGCAGTTGATTGGTTCCTCTCTCCTTTTTCTTCTTTTTGTTGTTGTTGTTGTTGTTGTTTTTGTTTACCTCCCGTTTTCACCTGGTCTTTGCAGAAACAGAATTTTCGGAGGGTCATGTGTTTAATACAGTGGCTCGTGTTCCCGTAGACGTTAATTCTCGACACTTCGCCGGTCAACTGTCGAAAGAAATTAATAAACTTGATTTTAATATCATTTTGTAGAGTTTTTTTCTTAGCTTAATTTGCTTATTTATCTCTATTAAATATTATTCTGGAATTTTTATCCAGTTGTTTTGGGGCAATTTGGAGATTAACCTATCTATCTGTTTAAATATGTTTTATCTATTATGTACTGTATGTGCTTTAGTCTCTATGTGTTATATACACACACTTACGTATATGGATATTATGTATACACAAACCTTTATATATATATATATATATATATATATATATATATATATATATATATATATATATATATATATATATATATATATATATATATATATATATATAAGTGTGTGTATACACATAAACACACATACATATTGTATATATATATATATATATATATATATATATATATATATATATATATATACATACTGTATATGAATATATATATGTGTATATATACTATATATATATATTTATTTATAGATATATAGATATATATAATTTATATGTGTCCATAGTGTGTTTATTTACAAAAAAAAATTATATATAAGAATGTATACCCATACATACATATATATGCATAGCATACTACGTGCGTCACACTATATTGGAATACATTCACATCAACGGGTTGTACTTCAAAAAAATCCACCAATACCTGGAAGACTTGGGGTTGTGGGTTGTACCGTAACGTCGCCTCCACGACAACATCGCCCGGAGTCAGACGCCCTTGCAGTAGGTAGCTCCTGACGTCACTCGTTACGTCCTGGGGCGAGAGCTGCTTGTTCGATCCCGAGACGCGTCCCGTCAGGAGTTCGATCTTGAAGGAGGGAATTAAGATTTGGTTTATATATAATGGAGATTAGTTATTTGGTCGGTTAGGGAGGTGGAGTTGAACTAGGGTGGGCATTAATGACGTCAGGGTATCGAATGGGGTTTAGTGTAGTAATTCTGTTGTTGATGTCACTCCCTCTCTCCTATTATATATATATATATATATATATATATATATATATATATATATATATATATATATATATATATATATATAAAACATGAATAAGTACATGTCTGATACCTTTGTCTTGTAGTGGACTATAGACTCTTTTGCATTTGTTGTATATATATGATACCTATGTATTTGTGTATATGTACTGTATAGTCTATATGTCACACACACACACACACACACACACACACACACACACACATATATATATATATATATATATATATATATATATATATATATATATATATATATAAAATATGAGTTTATATATATACATACATAAACCTTTATCCTATTTTAGAAAACACCTTTTAAAAAAAGTTTATTTCATGGCATTAACGTATCTCAATTTTTATTGCATAATCTAAGACTACTTAGTTTGCTGTTTTGGCATGTGCTCCCATATTGGGTCATAACCTCCATCAAACGTGAACCGAGTGATGCACTAAAGCCCCTTCGATATAAATAAAAATCCCCCTACCCCTTACCTTACTGCTTAACGTGGAGAGTGAATTAAACTCCAGAGGAGCCTTTTGGACTCACCTTTTGGAAGCGTATGCACTGAGGATACGGCATCAAATCCTTGTTAAGGATTCCTTTAAGATAG
The DNA here is from genome assembly GCF_036898095.1 of Palaemon carinicauda. Taxonomy (NCBI): domain Eukaryota; kingdom Metazoa; phylum Arthropoda; class Malacostraca; order Decapoda; family Palaemonidae; genus Palaemon; species Palaemon carinicauda. The sequence goes on from NC_090755.1 coordinate 9,655,367, forward strand.
GCAGCGGCCATGTCGAGGACGGGATCCGTCAGAGGGATGTCATGGGTATCCTGGCAGGTGCAGAAGTGCTCCGGGATGCCCGCGTCCTCGCACTTCCTCTGTCTCGGGATGGCCTTCGTCAGGAGAGAAGAAATTGAGCGGGGGGAGGGGAATGTTACTAAAGATTGTGGTAGTTATGAAGGGGAAGTGGTGGGAAAAGTTGACTGTGTGTTTACATATCTATCTAAATATTTAGACGCCATTGTTGACGGGTTGCGTATACTGGGTTTTATATATATATATATATATATATATATATATATATATATATATATATATATATGTATATATATATATATATATATATATATATATATATATATATGTATATATATATATATATATACATATATAATTTATATTCAAATAAGTCATGTATTTTGATACATTAATGTCTGGAGTCTCTTACCGACCTCGGGATCAGAGCCCCAGATAAGAAGCTATTGTCTTTTGAGTGGTTTCGCCTGGGGCTCTGATCCCGAGGTCGGTAAGAGACTCCAGACATTAATGTATCAAAATACATGACTTATTTGAATATGAAAAACACGTCTAAATTTGTAAAATTTATCATATATATATATATATATATATATATATATATATATATATATATATATATATATATATATATTTATTTATTTTATACATACACACACTCACACACTTACTCTTTATTATATAGGGGAAATAAAACCATACTTTGACTCCTGTAGTCTCCGTTCTTCATGAATTGCCATGTTTTGATAATTGTGTCCACTGAATTCATTGTATATATATATATATATATATATATATATATATATATATATATATATATATATATATATATATATGTATATATATGTGTATATATAAATATATATATATATATATTTTTGGGCTCAAGCCATGTCGTCCTGATGGAAGTTCCTATAGGGTAGCTTCCTAGGGTATATTACAACTACGGCGATATTCCCAGAGAATTTACCTTAAGGTACCAGAATTCTAACTCCTGGAGCGAATATCCCTCCTGAAAGGGATATCGCGACATATCAGAGGACGTATTCTTGACACGCCACATGGCAATCTGCACCCTGACAGAGATTTCGTCTCGTAGGGGCAATTGGCAAGAAACGAATTCGGGAAAGAAAAAGGGGGAGCCGCTCCCAAGGCTCCTTATCTCTCGTTTTGTAAGTGTGCATGGCGCCAATCCTGGCGCCATCTGCATTCCTTTTTGCGTAGCTTAACAACTCGGTGTTTTTTCCTGTGTTTCTCGCAAATCTTGGATTTATTCTGCTTTTCATGGCTTCTCCGTCTTCGTCGGCCTCTGATAAGTTGAGTACCATGTCTTTTATGTATAAATGTAGGCTCTTGGTAAATTTTTGAGTGATTAATAGGTTTAATCTTTGTTACAAGAGCCGTAGCCTACCGGAGGCGTCATGGACGCTGTCGCTCGCTAGGTATAAGTTTAGTTAGTCAGAGCGACATTCCCGGTTGTTTTGCTTTAATAAATTTTAGCTATTTAGCATTACATAGGATTTCCTTTCGTGCTTAGTATTATTTTGGCGAAGTATTCGCCATTCTGGCCTACGCTAGGCCATGTGGCCTAGTCGTTTGGTCCTAGTACTTCATGCATGATTTTGGTTTTTCCGAGTGTATTAAAATTTTATTGAAGCTTTAGGCTATGTTTTATACATTTAAGATTGTGTGGAATATTTCCAAGATAGTATACGAGTGAGTTTCGGTGATTTAGGTAATCGATTCTCTTGGTGCCTAGGCTAAGTTGCTTATGGAGCCTTAGTATACTTTCTCATACTCCCCGGTTGCTTTCTTTTCTTCGGAGAAGGTATGCAATCCCTTTCCCTCTGTTTAAGCTTTGGGCTTATCCCTAAGTGGTTTTTTCCGAATTAATTTTCGATAAAACTATACTGGGGTGTTACTGTACCTTCCTGTTCCAGTAAGTCTGGTTCAAAGAGGGACAGAACAACAGAGTTTTTTAGTCTGAGTCTGTGTTTGTCTGGCTTGGGGTAGAGTCTCCCTCGCTGGCCTGACACAGACAAAGGTGGCTTAGCCTCCTTAGGTCACTACCGAAGGTTTCTGTGGATATGATTCCTTCTTTTGTGATCTACCAGACTAGTCCTTGTTGCTGTTCTCGGGGGAGGATAAGTTTCTTTCCCTGGGAGTAGCAACACCTTCCTTGCTTTGGTGCTCTGGGAGCTGGCAAGTATTGCTGGCCTCCCCCCTTGGATCTCCCTTAGGCTGAGATAAGTTTCTTGGCTGCGGGGGATCCGTCACTAAAGCAAGGTTGGTAGGACCCTCTTTTGTCCCTTCCCCCTCTATCTCCGTAATGGCCTAGCCATTACAGTACTGTACGTCGTTCTACATCTGGACCTAGAATAGGTTAGGATGTCTTATATTTTGAGTGCTGCCCGGACCTCCCTTGGTCCCTCATCCATGCCTGCCTGTAGAGCCAGACGGCATTGGTCAGGAAGCCTGAATTAGATTCTCCCCTTCCTTATATGCACTCTTTCGGATTGCCGGGCTTGGAGGTAGTGTACACTCTTATCCCGGCATCCATCCTATTTTTCTCCTAGTGCTGTACCCGACCCGGCTGCCGGCCTCATAGGCCGGCAGCCGGGTGGGTGTAGTCCTCTGGTTCTTTTGCTGCCGGCTGGCATCGGTCCTGTACCTTTGCCGGCCGGCTAATGTCAGCTCTTGTCTGCCGGTCACCAAGAGTGTGGCCGGCAGCTGGGTACTACCTTGTGTAGTTGCCGGCCGGCATTGGCTGTTGCCGGCCGGCACATGCATTTGAACCAGCGTTCTGCCGCCTTATAGCTGTTAAGTAGTATACTTTAAAGCTAGTTGTGGTGTGTGCCGGCCGGCACGTAACCTCCTATACTGTACCAGTATTCTTCAGTATAACATATACTGTAAGAAGAAAACTATAGTATGGGTTTTGGTGCAGCACTGTGTGTTCTAACACTTTTGTGTTTTCTTGCACAAGTCCTTTGCTGTTGCCCTACAGATAGGAAAGTGAGTTCTTTCCTGTCTATTATCCAGGATTTTAAAATCATTGCTTAGGCGTGAGCTCCACCTGTTTCCTCTGGAAACTTTGCATTGGTTACTCTAGAAGAGATTAACCATTTGATTTTATTATCTGGAAGGCTGCAACAATGGGTTGTGAGGGAAACACAAGTGTGTGTCTTTCCTTTCTGAATTGTTATGCTATACTATGCATATCCAGTGATACATAGTTCACTTGATACTCATGGAAATTTCTTCTCTTTACAGGAGGACCTTCCGAAGTGCGGAAATGTTTTCTGCAACGTCCGCAGCAAGAATCTCTGCGGACATGAGTTTTGTAGGAGACACGCAGCATGTGCTGTCTCCAAGGATGATCTCCAGTATTGGGACCCTCAGGTATGTACTGTGTGCACTAACCTGATTACTGAGGCCTTTGATTCCCCTAGGACGGCGGAATCAAGGGATATAGCAAGGGAGAAGCTTCGTACCTGGGTAAGGGGCTTCCAAAAGAACACTTCTGGCCCTTATCTTCCAAGTGAGAAGATGAGGGCGTATCTTTTCCCTAAGGCATCAGCTGATGCTGTGATTCCCCAGCCTCAAGAGGAGATCCCCAAAGTCAGATCCAGGTGGATGCTGAAGTCGCGGTCGCGATGCAAGACATCCAGTTAGGTGACAGGATGTCTGACGTGGACGAGCGTTTGGAAGAAGACCTCCTGGCAGAAGGCCAGGATGAAGTTCAAGCCCCGGACGTCGTAGAGGAAGAGGTCGACGAGGTGTCGGCTACGGCGGTTCAGATTCCGGAGCCTATTCCCTCAACATCGGCCGGTCTCCCAGTAGAGCTGGGACAGGCCCTCTCTTCTATTGTTGGAATGGTCCAACAAATGCAGAAGGAGAATCAGGAGAAGGCGGCTGCAATGGAACTGCGGATGCAGAGCCTTGCAGAATCACATGGGCCCCAGAAAAGGCTCAATGTGAAAGACCTTCCCTTGTGCTCAGATGCTAAACCATGTGTCCGGCTGAGGAAGGAACCAGCTTCAAAGGAGGAGCCAGAGCCGAAGGAGGTTCTAGTGATGGACCATACTAAGGCTCAAGCTCTGCTTTCATCCTCGTTGAAAGAGAGGGGCTTCTCTAACTCAAAAGTAGCTGCATTGAGCAAGAAGCTTCCTTCCTTTGTGTCCTCTCCTGCTAGAGCCTTCCCCTTTTTACAGAAAGGGTTTGCGGCTGTACTAAAAGCAGTCGAGGCCGACAAGCCTTGCCCCTCCCTGGAGGAGTGTAAACCCTTGTCGCTGGCCCTACCTATGGACCACAAAGACTGGAAGGACGTCCATCTTACGTTCTCAGTTGGGAAGTTGGAGGCTGATATCGCCGGACGTCAGTTCGGCGAGGACCTCCCTAAGCTGTCTGACTTTCTCTTGCAGAGAGAGTTCGAGACAAAAGAAAGACTGGCTTCCTCAATGTCTCTTCAGACTACTCTTGAGACGATGGCAAGTGACCCCAAGGTCCATGAAATGTTCATGGTGGTGGCCAAGACTCATCTGGCCACAGTGACGAAGGATCTTTATGGCTTCGTCAAGGCGAGGAGAGCTTGTAGGGAGTTCGTGTTCACCTCGGCTACGGTGAGGCACGAGCCAAGGAAACTAATCTCCTCCAACATTTGGGGCAAAGACCTTTTCCCTACCGATTTGGTCAAAGAAGTAGTTGATAAGGCCGCCTTGGAGAATAGAAACCTTCTCCAGAAGTGGGGCCTGGCTATCAAAAGAAAGTCTTCCCCGGATGAGGGTCCTCAACCAAAGAGGAAGACTATGAGGACTAGGCTACCGTCTCGGCACGCCAAGCCTTTTAGACAGCAACTGCAATTGCCATTGCCTCCAGTGCCCCAGATTGTGGCACAAACCCCGACCACTTTTCAGTGGGTACCCCAGGCCGTGTCGACACAGTCCACGGCATTCACCCCATCGTTCGAAGGGCAGTCTACTTCCTTTCGAGCAAAGCCTAGAGGGGCAGCCAGAGGCTCGTCTGGGCGCCCCTCAAGGGGAAGGGGATTCAGGGGTGGTCGTGGTCAGGGAGGCAAGACCTCGGGACGGCAGTCCAAGTGGGATGATACCGGTAGGAGGGAGACTTCTGAAATTTTGGGATCGGTGGAGCTTCGATCCCTGGGCCCACAGCCTACTCAAGAATGGACTGGGCTGGAGCTGGTACAGCACTCCACCCCCGGGCCTTCGGGTTTTCCAACACTCCACCCCCGTTCTGGAGGAGTACGTTCAAGAACTGTTGGAGAAAAATGTGATCCGAAAGGTGAAGTCCATCAAATTCCAAGGGAGGCTGTTTTGTGTTCCCAAGAAAGACTCGGAATAGCTCAGAGTCATTCTGGACTTGTCGCCACTCAACAAGTTCATAGTGTAATGCAAATTCAAGATGCTAACACTGCAACACATAAGGACCTTACTGCCCAAGAGGGCATATTCCGTCTCTATAGACTTGTCAGACGCCTATTGGCACATTCCAATCAACCGTCGACTCTCCCCCTACCTAGGGTTCAGGCTACAACGAAGACTATACGCCTTCAGAGCCATGCCATTCGGGCTAAACATAGCCCCAAGGATTTTTACGAAGCTTGCGAGCGTAGCTCTCAAACAATTACGCCTAAAGGGAATTCAGGTAGTAGCCTACCTGGACGACTGGTTGGTGTGGGCAGCATCCGAGACAGAATGCTTGCAAGCTTCCAGTCAAGTGATCTAGTTCCTAGAGTACCTAGGTTTCAAGATCAACAGAAAAAAGTCTCGACTTTCTCCATCTCAAAAGTTCCAGTGGCTTGGAATCCACTGGAACCTTTTGTCACACCGTTTCTCCATCCCGGCGAAGAAAAGGAAGGAGATAGCGGGTTCTGTCAAAAGACTTCTAGATTCCGAAAGGATATCAAGACGCGAACAGGAGAGGGTACTGAGCTCTCTCCAGTTTGCTTCGGTGACAGACCCAGTGCTAAGAGCACAGCTAAAGGATGCAACCGGAGTTTGGAGAAGTTATGCATCAAACGTGCGAAGAGATCTGAGAAGACCAGTTCCGCTTCGGCTACGTACTCTTCTCAGGCCTTGGTCCCAAGCCAGACTTCTAAAGAAGTCGGTTCTTCTTCAGCCACCTCCCCCGTCGGTGACGATTCACTCAGACGCCTCGAAGGAGGGATGGGGAGGTCACTCTCATCGGAAAAAAGTCCAGGGGACTTGGTCCAAGCTATTCAAGACCTTTCACATAAACTTTCTAGAAGCTATGGCAGTGCTCCTTACCTTAAAGAAAGTTTCCCCGCGTCACTCGATCCACATAAGGTTGGTGATGGACAGCGAGGTAGTTGTGAGATGCTTGAATCAACAAGGATCGAGGTCACCACCTCTCAACCTGGTGATGTTGGCCATCTTCCGATTGGCGGAAAAGAAAAGTGGTACCTGTCGGCAGTTCACCTTCAAGGAGTCCGCAATGTGACAGCGGACGCTCTATCCAGGTTCACACCGATAGAGTTGGAATGGTCCTTAGACGCAGGATCATTCTCCTTCATTCTGAATCAAGTCCCAGAACTGCAGATAGATCTCTTTGCGACGAAAGACAACATGAAGTTGCCCCTGTACGTGTCCCCGTACGAGGACCCCTTAGCGGAAGCAGTGGACGTGATGTCCCTCAACTGGAACAGAGGGCCCAGGATTTATCTGTTCCCTCATCACAACCTTCTGTTGAGGGTCCTCAACAAACTGAGATCCTTCAAGGGGGTAGCGGCAATAGTAGCCCACAAGTGGCCGAACAGCGTGTGGTTCCCCCTGGCATTGGAACTACAGCTAAAGTTTGTACTGCTACCAGATCCAGTTCTGACCCAACGAGTCCAGAAGTCGACTGTCTGCGCTTCATTACAGAAAACCCGGACCCTGCAGCTCATGATTTTCTCTCCCTAGCGGTGAGAAAGCGTTTCGGGATTTTGAAAGCCAGCATAGACTTCCTAGAGGAATATAAGTGCAAATCTACTAGAAGGCAATATGAGTCATCTTGGAGAAAATGGGTGGCCTTTGTCAAGGCGAAGAATCCGCAGGAGATCTCGACAGACTTCTGCTTATCTTTCTTCATCCACCTCCATGGTCAAGGATTGGCAGCTAACACGATTTCAGCGTGTAAGTCTGCTTTGACAAGACCCATTCTATATGCCTTCCAGGTCGACCTAGGTAACGAGTTCTTTAATAAAGTTCCGAAAGCCTGCGCTAGGCTCAGACCTTCAGCACCTCCAAAGGCCATTTCATGGTCTTTAGACAAAGTTCTTCATTTCGCTTATCTGTTGAGCAATGAGGAGTGTGCGTTAAAGGATTCGACACAAAAAGTTATTTTCCTATTTGCACTCGCGTCCGGGGCCAGGGTTAGTGAGATTGTAGCCCTCTCGAGAGAGGCAGGTCGTGTTCAGTTCCTGGATGGGGGAGAACTGAACCTGTTTCCGGATCCTACGTTTCTCGCCAAGAATGAGTTACCCACCAACAGGTGGGGTCCCTGGAGAATCTGCCCTCTGAAAGAAGATGCATCTCTATGTCCAGTAGAATGCCTAAAGGTCTATCTTCATAGAACTTCAGACTTCAAGGGTGGTCAACTATTCAGGGGAGAAACATCAGGCTCAAATTTATCTCTGAATCAACTCAGAGCGAAAATCACATATTTTATTCGCAGAGCGGATCCTGACAGTACACCCGCAGGTCACGATCCGAGGAAAGTTGCCTCATCCTTAAATTTCTTTAATTGTATGGATTTTGAACATATCCGTTCATACACTGGCTGGAAGTCTTCCAGAGTGTTCTTTCGCCACTATGCGAAGCAAGTAGAGGAACTAAAGAGATCTGTGGTAGCAGTGGGTCGCGTCGTTAACCCCACTGAGGAACAGTGGTTACATTCTGTATTACAAACTAAGTGAGGGCACTGAGTTGCCCATGTAGACTGTTCCATTTCCAAAGGTGAACCTAGCATAAGTGCAGACATGTGTGCCGAGCGTTTCTAACGCTAATGTCATTGATTTGTAATACAGACTTTTATGACTTTGATACCTCGGTATCTTAAAAGTGGCATTTAATGTTTTTTCCTTCAGATAAACAAGTTCTGTTTACTATCATACTTATGCTTAAAGTTTTGGGTTATCCTCTTCTTATATATATATATATATATATATATATATATATATATATATATATATATATATATATATATATATATATAATTGTGGTTAACCTGTCTGTTTATTGTCTGTCAATGAACTTGTTCTTGAGAACCTTGCGTCTCCTTCACCTGTGTCAATTTATTGGTATAATTGAGCATTCATTCTATGTATCTTATCTGGGATAATTCTAATAGAATTGTTCCTTTATGCAAGCTATGTTGCATTGGTTTATGCTTTCCCTTAACGGGAGGACCCCGTCCCATAAGGGGACAATGGCGGTTTTACTAGTTTCCTCCTATGCGGATATAAACCTTTGTCCAATACAAATATTGTGCGGAGAACTGGTCGATATTTCATATTGACGCAGTGGTTCTTTACAAACTATGCTTTACTTAATATAGGGCGAGACCACTATATTAGCTTGCCTGGTATTCATACATAAGTATATGTACTCTTTGAGACTTTTCCAGAGTCTAGTAGGACTCTTCCCTGTAGGGGGCAGGAAGCTCTAACATGGTTTATAGTTAGTTGAAAAGATGTATAACGGTAACATCTTAGGTCTCTAGGTCTAGTCGACCGGGAAAAATTACATCCGGGGAGTACGGCACGTTCTGAGAATCCACAGATACAGTAATGCTCTGGTATACTTCCATCAGGACGACATGGCTTGAGCCCAAAAAACGGATTTTGAGCGAAGCGAAAAATCTATTTTTGGGTGAGATGGCCATGTCGTCCTGATGGACCCGCCCTTGCCTTTCTAAGAAAGGGCTGTAGGACCCCTCCCTACATACAGTATCTGTAGCACCTCGTGTACGCTACAAGGAATACAGATGGCGTCAGGATTGGCGCCAGGCACGCTTACGAAACGAGAGATAAGGAGCCTTGGGAGCGGCTCCACGTTTTTCTTTCCCGAATTCGTTTCTTGCCAATTGCCCCTACGAGACGAAATCTCTGTCAGGGTGCAGATTGCCATGTGGCGTGTCAAGAATACGTCCTCTGATATGTCGCGATATCCCTTTCAGGAGGGATATTCGCTCCAGGAGTTAGAATTCTGGTACCTTAAGGTAAATTCTCTGGGAATATCGCCGTAGTTGTAATATACCCTAGGAAGCTACCCTATAGGAACTTCCATCAGGACGACATGGCCATCTCACCCAAAAATAGATTTTTCGCTTCGCTCAAAATCCGTTATATATATATATATATATATATATATATATATATATATATATATATATATATATATATATATATATATCTGCCTGTGTATATGTAAATGAGTACAAGTGCTGAGTTTAATTCCTTCCAGTCAAATCTAATTAATATTAATCTTTTTTCCAGCCGGCAGCACACCCCGCCAAAATGGAGCTGGATTTATTCAAGAAACAGAAAGGTAAGTTTTTTTTTTTTTATATTGAAAACAGAATTTAAATGTAAATATCATGGAAATTATGTTAGGTTGATCTATTGGCTTTTTATGGTGAAAAGGTTTATTTTAATTTTTTCCCAATTTTTATTCAATACTGATTAATTTTCAGGGATATTTATACTATCGCCATTGTTTGTTAGCCGATCTTTATTGCCATATTTTTAATCTTTTTTTTTCATGTATTTTTTAGTGTGCATATTGAAAACTGAAGTTAAGTATCAGTATTATGCAAATTTTCGTATGGGGAACAAGTTTATTTTCATGATTCATTTTCCTTTTATAATCAATACTGAATAATTTTTTAGGATATCTATATATCAATTATTTGTTACCCGATCTTTATTGCCATTTCTTGAATTTCATAATTTTAGTTTTTTTTTTTTTTTTTTTTGAAGGTAAGTCAAAAAATGTTGCAGGATATATTGTATTCCAATTGTGAATTTTCCAAAAATATAAAAATACTCCCTTATGATATGAAAATCGAGTTTTGAATTTTTATCTACGGTTTGATGATTTACATTTTCTATTTTTAATGATTTCATTTTTATTTTTCCTTTGCGTTATACAGATAAGAAATTTTTAGAAGAAGAAGTTTATTTACAAGATTTTTAAAGTAAGTTTATTGACAATGTTTTTTCCTTTCTATTTATTTAATAATGAAAATTTTTCGAGATATTTAAACTGTCTCTGTTTCATGACAGTTGATCTATAGTGACATTTGTTTTACTTTTTATATTTGAGAATTTATTTTTTGTTCTGTTCATATTAAAAACAGAAGGGAAGGGAAAAAATATATGACGTATCGTAATCTGATGTATCGGATTGTAATGGTGATATATATATATATATATATATATATATATATATATATATATATATATATATATTCATGTATATATACATACATACATAGATATATGTACATATATCTATGTATGTATGTACATATATCTATGTATGTATGTGTATATACATATATATATATATATATATATATATATATATATATATATATATATATATATATATATATATATATATATATATATATATACATACATACATAGATATATGTACATATATATATATATATATATATATATATATATATATATATATATATATATATATATATATATATATATTTCACGGTTTCAAAACCAAGTCTAGACATTTCCAGGTTTTCTATTAAAAACGTGTTTTTTTTCCATGATATTTCTCCCTTTTTTCCCTTTTTTTATTTTATATTGAGTAACTTCCGAGTATGTTTTTTGACAGTCAATCTATATTGCCATTTTTTTTCTTTTATTTTTGTACGTCGAAATCCACGCATGCATGTAGGTGTATATGAACACATATACGCAATACGCGTGCACAAACAAAATTCATCATTTTACTTTTTGAGTCATAGTTTGAACAGCTTTGAGTAGAGCAAAATCTGGTTATTTTTATTAAGATTTTAATATGATTTAAATATGATTTAAACGCAATTTGAAGAATTTAAATGTGATTAAAATATGATTTAAACACGATTTAAATATGATTTAAACGCGATTTAGATATGATTTTAACTCGATTTAAATGTGATTTAAATAGGATTTAAATGCAATTTAGATAGGATTTAAATGCTATTGAAATATGATTTAAATGCAATTTTAATGATTTAAATGTGATTTAAATATGATTTAAAAGCGATTTAAATATGATGTAAACGCGATTTAAATATGATTTTAACAAGATTTGAATATAATTTAAAAATGATTTAAATATAATTTAAATGCGATTTAAATATGATTTAAATGCGATTTAAATATGATTTAAATGCGATTTAAATAAGAGTTAAATGCGATTTAAATAAGAGTTAAATAAGATTTGAATACGATTTAATTACGATTTGAATGTGATATAAATATGACTTGAATAAGACTTGAATACGATTTAAATACGATTTATATGAGACTTAGATAAGACTTGAATACGATTTAAACAAGATTTGAATGCTATTTAAATACTACTTTAATACGATTTTAATGCATTTTAAAAATGACAGATAATATTTAAATACGATTTATCAACGATTTGGATACGACTTAAATACGATTTAAATTTAAATTATCCATTACAATCGTTGTATAAAAAGGTCTACGAATATTTCATGAAACATCTTTCATTAATATATTATTTTAAATATTTGTGATTTCATTATCAAATCATATGAAAACACCTTCAGGCTTCTGTTAGGAGACAATACTAGATAATGCTACTAAATATTTCCAATTATTTTTGTATCACAAAATAATTCGAAATTAATAATGAGGGTTTGGTAATCTTCAGTCGCACCGTGGAATAATTTGACCTAATTATGATACAGTGGAACCATTGCTTTAAACGCATCCAATCCCATGATTTAGTAAACTAATTAATGTGGAAATTGGCCCTCATATACCTAGTCAGTAATGCAATCAAGTGACAGTGGCTGTCAAACTCCACGGTAATTACACGCCCTGATTCAAACATATATGTGGGATATCCTTATCATGATCACCATATTACTCCACTGCAGGACAAAAGCCTCAGATATGTCCTTTCATTCCCGTCTGTTTATGGTTACTCTATGCCAGTTTATACCCGCAAACTATCTTAGTTCGTCAATCGATCGTCTTCAATTCGTTCCCCTGCGTTTTTTTGCAATCTCTAGCGACCCAATTATATATACAGACAATATGGCCCATCATTAAACTTCATATGGTCCACTGTAGGCAGTAATTTGGGGTTTCAGTCGCTAAAAGGTTTAAATGTTTAAAAGCCACTCATGAATGGCAGAGGCAAGGGACAGTGACATTACCCCATCAAGCAGGACAATGCCCTAGAGACTGACCATATATATATATATATATATATATATATATATATATATATATATATATATATATATATATATACATATCTATATATCTATATCTACATCTATATCTATATATCTATATATATATATATATATATATATATATATATATATATATATATATGATCAGCGCAGAAACCCCCTCTCCACCCAAGGTAAGACATAGGAGGGCCAGGCAATGGCTGCTTATGACTCAGCAGATAGACCTATAGGCTCCCCCAAACCCCCCATCCGTAGCTCACAAGGATGGTGATGTTACAGCGACCAAAGAAACTAACGAGTTTGAGCGGGACTCGAACCCCAGTCTGGCGATCAGCAGTCAGGGACGTTACCACACCGGCCACCACAACCCTTTGATTCCTGGTAGAGTCAGTGAAAATAATTGTAAATCGTTCGAAATCGAATGGATGAAAAATTGGGAAAATTAATCTATATTAATGTTTTTTGAGAAAGTAAGAATACAAAAA
>NC_090755.1:9670879-9682744 GCF_036898095.1 Palaemon carinicauda
TCACTGTCTATACAGGCTTGCCAACCAGGGTTCGATTCCCGGCCGGAGCCAAGCTCTTGTCTTTGTGTGATTTCGCCTGGGGCTCTGATCCCGAGGTCGTTAAGAGAATCCAGACATTAATGTATCAAAAATATATATGGCTTATTTGAATATGAAAAACACGTAAAAATGTGCAAAACTTATCATTAATTGAATGCCAAGTAACAAACTACCAATTAGCTACGATGGTGAGGATGGGTTGATTTCAATTCTAAGTACAAAATACCTGAATTCGACAGGTATAAGTACAGAAGAATTGTCATTGACTTTTATCCTTCTTCGTGGCCAAGTGGCTTAGTCACTGTCTATACAGGCTTGCCAACCAGGGTTCGATTCCCGGCCGGAGCCAAGCTCTTGTCTTTGTGTGATTTCGCCTGGGGCTCTGATCCCGAGGTCGTTAAGAGAATCCAGACATTAATGTATCAAAAATATATATGGCTTATTTGAATATGAAAAACACGTAAAAATGTGCAAAATTTATCATATATATATATATGTATATATATATATATATATATATATATATATATATATATATATATATATATATATATATATATATATATATAGTGTGTGTGTGTGTGTGTGTGTGTGTTAATACATGCATACATATATAATTATGCAAACTTATTAATTAAAAAAAACCCACTGGCTTAAACACCCCCCCCCCCCCACATCCACAAACGCACAAATTCCCCTTCATTGCGTCACCTGCCACTCACTTCGTTCTGAACCATTGAGGGAGATAAACCAAGACGTAGGGAAGACGCTCCTCCAGCATCCCGACGTAGGTCGAGCGGATGCTGCCCCACCTCATGCCGTGGTCGCTGACGAAGAAGAGCGCCGTGTGGTTGAGGGCGCCCATCCGCTCCAGCTGCCGCAGGTACTCCAGGTGAGGCAGGTCGGCGTGTCGCAGAAGGTTGAGGTAGTCGTGACTGACGCTGGCGGACCAGTAGAGGCTGAACGAGGGCCTGTCCAGGAAGGTGCGGGCCACTTCCAGGGAGAAGTCTTGCACCACCTGAAGGTGAAAAGTTTTTTATATATAGTTATACTTTAAGGGTGAAGTCTTGCACCACTTGAGGGTGAAAAGGGGTATTTTAACGTTGTCATACTTTGAGGGACAGGTTTTGCACCACCTGAAGGTGAAAAGGGGCATTTTAACGTTGTCATACTTTAAGGGACAGGTTTTGCACCAGGTGAAAAGGGTATTTTAATATAGTTATACTTTAAGGGTGAAGTCTTGCACCACTTGAGGGTGGAGAGGAGCATTTTAACGTTGTCATACTTTGAGGGACAGGTTTTGCACCACGTGAAGGTGAAAAGGGTATTTTAATATAGTTATACTTTAAGGGTGAAGTCTTGCACCACTTGAGGGTGAAAAGGGTATTTTAACGTTTTCATACTTCAAGGGAGAAGTCTTGCACCATCTGAGGGTGTAAAGGGGCATTTTAACTTTTTCATACTTCAAGGGAGAATTCTTGCACCACCTGAAGGTGAAAAGGAGTATTTTAACGTTGTCATACTTTCAAGGACAGGTTTTGCATCACCTGAAGGTGAAAAGAGTATTTTAATATAGTTATACCTAAGGGAGAAGTCTTGCACCACCTGAGGGCGAAAAAAGGAGTATTTTAACGTTTTCATACTTCAAGGGAGAAGTCTTGCACCACGTGAAGGTGAAAAGGGGTATTGCACCACTTGAGGGTGAAAAGGGGTATTTTAACGTTTTCATACTTTAAGGGAGAAGTCTTGCACCACCCGAGGGTGGAAAAAAGGAGTATTTTAACGTTTTCCTACTTCAAGGGAGAAGTCTTGCACCACCTGAGGGTGAAAAAGAGTATTTTAACGATTTCATAATTCAAGGGAGAATTCTTGCACCACCTGAGAGTGAAAAGGAGTATTTTAACGTTGTCATACTCTGAGGAAGAAAGTCTTCCACCTGCTGAATCATTAGCAGCCATTGCCTGGCCCTCCCTGGTCCTAACTTGATGGAGAACGGGTCCTTGGGTGCTGATCATATACTTGGTTTTAGTGTGTTTTTGTATTGATATAATACATTATTCATATACTGTACACTAGTTTGATATCCTTTTCTAAAAATTATAGGATTTCTTTTAGGATATTTAGGGTATTAATTATGGTATTTATGGTCAGTCTCTTGGGCATTGTCCTGTTGGGGCATTGGCACTGTCCCTTGCCTCTGCCATTCATGAGTAATCTTTAAACTTGACCAAATTGAATGGGACAGACTATTAAATGTTACAAAATTAACCATTCATGAACGACCTTTAAACCTTCAAACTTCACCAAATAAAATGAGACAGACTATTAAATGTTGCAAAATTAACCATTCATGAACGACCTTTAAACCTTTAAACTTCACCAAATAAAATGAGACAGACTATTAAATGTTGCAAAATTAACCATTCATGAACGACCTTTAAACCTTCAAACTTCGCCAAATAAAATGAGACAGACTATTAAATGTTGCAAAATTAACCATTCATGAACGACCTTTAAACCTTCAAACTTCACTAAATAAAATGAGACAGACTATTAAATGTTGCAAAATTAACCATTCATGTACGACCTTTAAACCTTCAAACTTCACCAAATAAAATGAGACAGACTATTAAATGTTGCAAAATTAACCATTCACGAACGACCTTTAAACCTTTAAACTTCACTAAATAAAATGAGACAGACTATTAAATGTTGCAAAATTAACCATTCATGAACGACCTTTAAACCTTTAAACTTGACCAAATTGAATGGGACAGACTATTAAATGTTGCAGAATTAACCATTCATGTACGACCTTTAAACCTTCAAACTTCACTAAATAAAATGAGACAGACTATTAAATGTTGCAAAATTAACCATTCATGAACGACCTTTAAACCTTTAAACTTGACCAAATTGAATGGGACAGACTATGAAATGTTACAAAATTAACCATTCATGAACGACCTTTAAACCTTCAAACTTGACCAAATAAAATGAGACAGACTATTATATGTTGCAAAATTAACCATTCATGAACGACCTTTAAACCTTTAAACTTGACCAAATAAAATGAGACAGACTATTAAACGTTGCAAAATTAACCATTCATGAACGACCTTTAAACCTTTAAACTTGACCAAATTGAATGGGACAGACTATGAAATGTTGCAAAATTAACCATTCATGAACGACCTTTAAACCTTTATACTTGACCAAATTGAATGGGACAGACTTTGAAATGTTAAGAAATTAAAGGATAAACTGTCTCAAGATATAATGAAATGAAGAAAAAAACATAACATAAACTAAACCACCATTAAACCTTAACAATGTTGAATCTATTCCACTGTTCGGGCTAATGGCCTCGTCCCTTTACTTGCGAATTCGTTTGATGTTACCGGCATTCCCTCATCCATATTGAAGGCCTTTTCCCCGGCCCGTAGGCCTCTTTCAAAGATTAATCGCTCGTCCGATGGCCACTGGCTCTCTCTCTCTCTCTCTCTCTCTCTCTCTCTCTCTCTCTCTCTTCTCTCTCTCTCTCTCTCTCTCTCTCTCTCTTGTAGAATTTCATTTATCCCTTGTGATTATTTTCATGACAAAAATTTTCCTTCCTTACTGTTTAGTTGATCTCTCTCTCTCTCTCTCTCTCTCTCTCTCTCTCTCTCTCTCTCTCTCTCTCTCTCTCGTAGAATTTCATTTACTTGTGATTATTTTCATGACTAAAAATTTTCCTTCCTTACTGTTTAGTTGGTTTTCTCTCTCTCTCTCTCTCTCTCTCTCTCTCTCTCTCTCTCTCTCTCTCTCTCTCTCTCTCTCTCTCTCTCTCTCTCTCGTAGAATTTCATTTACTTGTGATTATTTTCATGACTAAAAATTTTCCTTCCTTACTGTTTAGTTGATCTCTCTCTCTCTCTCTCTCTCTCTCTCTCTCTCTCTCTCTCTCTCTCTCTCTCTCTCTCTCCTGCAGATTCCATTTACCCCTTGTGATTATTTTGCATGACAAAAATTTTCCTTCCTTACTGTTCAGTTGATCTCTCTCTCTCTCTCTCTCTCTCTCTCTCTCTCTCTCTCTCTCTCTCTCTCTCTCTCTCTCTCTCTCTCTCTCTCGTAGAATTCCATTTACTTGTGATTATTTTCATGACTATAAATTTTTCTTCCTTACTGTTCAGTTGATCCCCCCCCCCTCTCTCTCTCTCTCTCTCTCTCTCTCTCTCTCCTGCAGAATTCCATTTACCTGTTGTGATTATTTTCATGACTATAATTTTTCCTTCCTTACTGTTCAGCTTTTAAAGAATGAGGAAAGAAATAAAAAAAAGAATCTTCCGATCTTTAATAAAAAGAGAAAAAAAGCAAAAGAGTAGAGTCACCCACACCCACCTTGATGCTCAGTTTATCCGCTTGGCAGACGTTCGAGTTGCCATGTTTCTCATTTCCAATTTCTTTTTCGGAAGCCAGGAAGAAGGCGCGGCCGTAGAAGTCCGTCGGTTGCTTCACGAAGCCGTTGTGCATGTAGTTGTACATCCCCATCCAGGGCGAGTCCTTTGGATAGATAGATAGACAGATAGATAAAGTTATTCACCCATTGGGCTGTTTTCCTTAACGGGTGGCTTAAGAGAGAAAAGGTGCCATTAATCACTGCCACATTCGTAACATAAACAGCATTGGAATGCCTCGCGCTTTTTATATCATTCTCTACTTCCAGCAAACACTTCCAAATATTACATTTTAAACTTGCCTTTTTATTTTCGTAATTATTATATGTATGTATATATATATATATGTATATATATATATATATATATATATATATATATATATATATATATATATAGACAGATGTATGTATTCATATAGTAGACGTAAGTAGAAAGATATATGTATATATATATCATCATCATCCCCTCCTTGACACATATTGACAGGAGAGTCCATGTATGTATATATATATATATATATATATATATATATATATATATATATATATATATGTATATATATATATTTATATATGTATATATATATATATATATATATATATATATATATATATATATATATATATATGTATATATATACACATATATGCATATATATGTATATATATATATATATATATATATACATATAGACATACATACACACACTACATCAACCCATCACCTTTTATATCTTTCTTTACTTCCAACTAACACTTCCAAATATTACAGTTTAAGCCTACATATTTATTTTCATAACTATATATATATATATATATATATATATATATATATATATATATATATATATATATATATATATATATATATATATATATATATATAGGAAGGTTGGGGCATGTGGAACGCCGTAGATTTAGTATAAATAGGATGGAGAAAAGCCAGCGTAGCATCATACATTTATTTTCCAAATTTTCGAGACTTTGGGTCTCATCATCAGGGCTGTAAAATATACAAAATATACAAATTAAAAAAGACTCAATATTAATATTAATACAAATGGAACAACATAAAAATTAAATATAATCATTTAAAAAATGAACTAGAAAATATATATATATATAAAATTAAAATTTAAAAAGTGAAGAATGCTTAAGTTTTTTAACTCCATAGAGATAGGTACTAACTTAAGCATTCTTCACTTTTTAATTATAATTTTTTATATATATTTTTTTAGTTCATTTTTAAAATGATTATATTTAACTTTTATGTTGTTTCCTTTGTATTAATATTAATCCTGAGTCTTTTTTAATTTGTATATTTTACAGCCCTGATGATGAGACCCAAAGTCTCGAAAATTTGGAAAATACATGTATGATGCTACGCTGGCTTTTCTCCATCCTATTTATATATATTATATATATACTGTATATATATATATAATATATATATATATATATATATATATATTTAAATATATGAATATATACATTTATCTATGTATAGATAAAATGACTAAAAACTCCCGAAAGAGTTTCCTGGAATATAATTAGAACGGGGCGTTTGATGTCCGCTATGCGCTACACTCACCGACCAGTGTTTTTTTAATTTTTTCTTTACGAATTAATTTGAAAATTTCCTGTGGACTTTTAATAATTAGTCGGAATTCCATTATGCCCATTTACCTCGTGCTAGATAGTAAAAACTTTTTATAAAATTGCTGTTGTTGTTGTTGTTGTTGTTGTTGTGATGCAGAGAGCGTAATATATAGGACATTCCATTTCGAGGCGAGGAATTTATTCTGCCATTTAGACAGCCCCGCTGTCACTGAGGAATGCCAAGTACTTCTGTTAGGTACCGACATTTCGGGCTTTTGTGGATTGCATTTTGATATCGCGGGTATAGCGGGCTTTTAAGCCTCACTTTAAATCATTTTACAAAGTATTTTAGAGTTAAACATCAAACATGTAGCCCTGGTTATGCATACTCTCTCCTACACACACAAATCAGTATATGATATAGATATACAATATACATAAATAACAACGACAACAAAAAATGCAGTCGTTTCTAGTCTACTGCAAGACAAAGGCCTCAGACATGTCCATATTCATGTCTGGGGTTTGCCCAGATTTCATCACCCCACTGGGTAAGGATTGTGCATGGTGGGAGATTTTCGTCTGATCGTTCACAGAAAACCAACTTGGTTTGGGGTGGCCTTGGCTAGTACAGCTTTGCTGATCATGGTGATGCGCAAACCCTTTCACCATGTTAAGATAGCCCTATATATATATGTATATATATATATATATATATATATATATATATATATATATATATATATATATATTTTGCTGTTTTTCACATCAGGGTGGGTTCTAGAGTATAAAAACAATATAAAAGTTACGGCCCTTTTCATTCTCTAACTGTAGAATAGTGAATGAACTCCAGTGGAGCAAAACTATGACCTTATTATATGAAATCTCATCAGCAACTCGTCAAACTGCCTCTATAAACTTTGCGTCAATCATCTCCGTATTGCACCAGGTCTAGTGCTTCCTTGGTATTAAGGATCTTCCTTTCCAGTATGCCTTTCACATCCAATCCTATCCAGGTCCACCTATGTTCCTATGTTCTATAGCTTCTGAATTATACAACTTTCAATAACCTATTCCCGTCTATTCTATCCACTTGACTAAACCACTCAAAATACACTGATCCATCCTTTCAGCTATGATTACCTTTTTACAACTTCACCGTTTCTCACTTCATCAGTCCTTCCTAAACTTCAGATGCTATGCAAACAGTACATCTCAAGAACCTCAATCTTCTATTTTATACTCACTTCGCTTCTATAAAGGAGAGTTAGTTAAACAGCTCATATCTTGGCTTCTACATACAATTCAAGTCACTCACTAGTCTGGTATAAATCTTACTACCCTTGTTGCTTATCTTATTCTGTAACTCGCCTCCTCTCTTGTCTTACTGTTATCCAGCATATTTATTTTGATATACTTCTACAAATCAACATTTCAAATACTTCTATTCAATCCATGTCTTCCAGCATTTCCTATTCCATGTTTCTGGTTTCCACTTACTCTTACTCATAAATACTCTCAATTTTCTTCTCTTCCAACGTCTTTTATAAGCTTCTGCAGCTTCTCTTCACTGTCCCCAATCAGCTCAGTATCATCTACAAACAGCATCCACTCCTCATCCCATTCACAACTCATTTTCTTATCCCACATACCCAAACCGAAATCCACTGTCTTTTATCTGACAACGCACTTCACGGCATCTCCATCTATATACATAGGTACCATTAAAACAACCTGTGTGTAAAGGCAAACTTTTGTGTGTGTCAATAAACCTACCTCAAATATACAAGGGTTGTTTAAGATATAAGAAAAATAGACAATAGAATAGCTTTTAGCCTATGGAGACTTTTGCTTTTTTTCTACTGCTAACAAGTAAAAGAACCTTACCTCAATAAAGGCTGTGACATATCCATTCCTCTTGAAGTCCTTCCAGATCCAGGGGCAATTGTCGAATTTCTCCTTGTCAGGGACGCAAGAGTGGTTGGCTAGCTCATGATGGCTAAGTCCTATAGTTATGGGCACGAGGTTGGGAAAGGTATTGTCGCCCACTTTGTTAAACCCCGCGAGGTCCACTGCCCCTAGGGTACTGGTTAGGTATTGGTACGTCTTAGGCAGGTGGCGGCGCATATTCAGTCTTGAGGCCGAGTCCGTCCCAAAGATGATCACGCTGAGTTTCTCGACTTCGCCTCCGGGCATCGCTTGAGAAGGACCCGCATCTGGCGGCGATGCCCGGCCCACCATTTTGTGGCTTAGAATAAAAGTTATTCGTTCCGCGTTCACCTCCGTCAGACGCGTTTTGATTTGGGCCGTTGGCCATCTTGACCTTCGACTGAAAGGCACCACCACCACCACCTCGGCCCTGCGGCAGCGGGGACGGTTTCGACACTTTGTCTCTCTGTATAAAGTAGTGGACGTTTTTATACACGACAACATGGCTCATGTTGCAATACACTAAGATGCTCTCCTCTTTAATGGAGGTTTTAGGTCCCTCAAGTGGAGCGCACCATCCGCTGTACCTGAGGAAGAATGGGAGAGACAAGGTCAAGGAAGCTTAGTAAGTGGCTGATTGATCTTAATTTGAAATTGTGGCATAAGATTAGAGGTCATTGGAGTTTTGAATTAAGTAATTCTTAGGTCATAAAGTGAAGCAATACTGTAGCAGCTTAGTTTTAAGGGTTGTTTACTTGCTTAAATTGGGTCAGTAAGTGAAGCAATGCTGTAGCAGTTTGATTTTTAGGGTTTTTTACTTTCTTAACTAGGGTCAGTAAGTGAAGCAGTACTGTAGCAGCTTAGCTTTTAGGGTTGTTTACTTTCTTATCTAGGGGCAGTAAGTGAAGCAATGCTGTAGCAACTTAGCTTCTAGGGTTGTTTACTTTCTTATCTAGGGTCAGTAAGTGAAGCAATGCTGTAGCAGCTTAGCTTTTAGAGTTGTTTACTTTCTTACTTTGGGTCAGTAAGTGAAACAATGCTGTAGCAGTTTAGTTTTTAGGGTTTTTTACTTTCTTAACTAGGGTCAGAAAGTGAAGCAGTACTGTAGCAGCATAGATTTTAGGGTTGTTTACTTTCTTATCTAGTGTTATTAAGTGAAGCAGTACTGTAGCAGCTTAGTTAATTGGTTGTTTACTTAAATGACATTGCATTATAGATTTTATTGCATTGCATGAAATTATATAAGGTTTAATGAATTTTAGGAAGACCCTTTGATCCCTCGTAATGTGTGATTTTTCTTTCGCCAAGTTTTGATATTTAATTCATAAAGATTGTTCAACGATAAAATTTATTAATGTCGTTGATGTCGTGTGTTTGGAATGCCAGTAGGTTTAAACAAACCAGTTAGTCGTATTTATGCTTAGATTTTGGATATTTCATTTAATTTAATGACTGCATAGAACAAATTAAACTTTTTTGTGCACTAACAGAAAATACACATACAATTAAAGCTCTTTCTCGCCTCAACTTACTTCCACCTTCCATCTGCCGCTGCATTATACACCTTCGGTTTTTGTTCCACCCTGTGAATGGCTCGGTAGCAGCACTTGATCTTGGGGATGCCAGTCGAAGGGTCGATCGGGATAGCTAATCTTTCTATGGAACTATTCGCTGACGCAGAAGTAGATGAAGAAGGGAATTTTGTTGATGATGATGATGATGAACCCAAGGAAGATCTATCCTCGGCGCTGGAGTTCCCAGCACCGAAATCGAAGTATATGGTCATGTCGTCGCCATTCTTTTCGTTGGACGACGAGGCGAGCGGCGGGCGTCGCCGAGAGGAAGAACCTCCTGAAGGACTCTGGAGACCAGTGGAGGGAGGAGGAAGAGGAAGAAGAGGTCCCGTTGGAGAGGGTCGAGTTGACGGAGCTGGAGTTGTCGCCTGAGGTCCCCGACGAGACGGCCACCATGGCGGAGGCAACGATGGACGCCCTTCAGCCGCTGTTCGTAGACCTTCAAGAAACTCTCGAGGTGGTCACTAAGAACATGGCGGGTGGTAATACAATGTTGTCCCATTAGCTGTCGTGAGAGCTGGTGGATGTTTGCAGGTGAGCTAAAAGATATGCAGAACAAGGAGTGAGGATGAGGTGGCTTGGTGGATAACACCTTTATCATATACCTATTGGGAACATTTTTATATTTTATGGAATGTAATTTAGTGAATGACTAAGGCAGTTTTAGTGGTACCTAAAGATTGGATATACATCTGAAAATAGTAATGGATACTTTAAAATGTCGAAGTGGAATTCAGATGCCAATGTTGGCTCTAGTTATAGGGTTTAAGCCAAATGTAACAATTTGATATCCAACTAAAAGCTATCATGGCCAGTTATGAACTTCAAAGTGAATTATTAGTTGTGTTATGATTCATATCCCATCTAAAAACATATATGGATAGTTACAGATGTCAAAGCAAATTTTAGGTGTAGAGGTCACATGTAAATATTTGATATCAATCTAATAGCACCTTAATTGTAATTATAACTAGAGACTCAAGTTGTTTATGAAATCTAGGTGCTTTCTCGTACAAGATGTCTAAAATATCTAAATGGTCCATGTTGATATACTGTCAACACCACAGAAATGGGATAAGAAGGTCGCGGATTGAGGTAGAGGTGCAGCTGGGAGTAATGTTTATGTTATTGACTAATTTCAAGGGATGAAAAGAGGTGTACAGTGAGCTATTATAGAATTTTGCGATGTAATCAATATCTTATCTATTAATAAACATGTACGCATGATAAGTAAACGATAGCTGTATGACTCATTTTAGTATTGATATTATTAAAGTTCTGGTACTGTGAAAAAATATCAGTAATATAGAAGAGTTTACCGTCACGAAGCTCGGGCTCTGGTACCTTGTAATGCACGTGCAGCAAGCAACGCACATACAAATAAAGAAGTATACCCTATCTACGTTTTCTTCAGTGCTGCAACCGTCTTCGGAACCCGCGTCAAAAAATCGAGGAGTATAGCAAGCTAATTCCAACTCCGATGTTGTATTATCTATTTTTATGCACAATTCAAAAGCTGATGAATGTAAACAAGCAGTTATCTCTCTTATTTGACCAGTAGGAGGCCCATAAATATCTGTTTCTATAAGTAAAGTTAATTGTTTGAGCAAAGTTGGAGCAAATGTTTCTATGTTGACTAGGCTGACATGAGTCTTTTTATAGTTTATAAATGACATATCTGTTTTTGACGTTGTTAATAGTTTATATATGACATATTTGTTTTGACCTTGTTACTGTTTTAGAATGATTTATTGTTAACTTGTTCTTATCATTTATTTATTTCCTTATTTCCTTTCCTCACTGGGCTAATTTTCCCTGTTGGAGCCCTTGGGCATATAGCATTTTGCTTTTCCTACTAGTAGCTTGGCTAGAAATAATAATAATAATAATAATAATAATAATAATAATAATAATAGTTGTCTTTGTATCAAGTCCTTCTTTGCTCCGTCACCCTTATGAACTAGTCCTCACTTTTAATAGTGGGGCAGCTGCTATAAATTTACCTGTACCACTCAGGTATTTAGATGCCCTCATTAAGATATAACTGCGTAAATTCAATTTATTTTTAATAATAGATTTTTTCCATTGATTAAATGAAATTGGACCAGTGACTGAATGTAAATATATGGGAATTAGGGTTTATATGGGGAATAACTTTAATATAAATTACCTGTGTTGTTTATTTGTTGTAGCTAAAAGGATCTAATGCGAAAAATCGTCAGCATTTAGAGTTACTCTTTTCTAATTAAAAGTTCTCTCTCTCTCTCTCTCTCTCTCTGAAAATAAA
>NC_090755.1:9685744-9695744 GCF_036898095.1 Palaemon carinicauda
TTTGGTGAAGTGGTGTCTAGTTGGTGAAATGGTGTTTGGTTAAGTAGTTAATTAGGTGGAGTAATGAAGAGAGTACCGGCGATTTGGTGAAGTGGTGTCTAGTTGGTGAAATGGTGTTGGGTTAAGTAGTTAATCAGGTGGAGTAATGAAGAGAGTACCGGCGATTTGGTGAAGTGGTGTCTAGTTGGTGAAATGGTGTTTAGTTAAGTAGTTAATCAGGTGGAGTAATGAAGAGAGTACCGGCAATTTGGTGAAGTGGTGTCTAGTTGGTGAAATGGTGTTGGGTTAAGTAGTTAATCAGGTGGAGTAATGAAGAGAGTACCGGCAATTTGGTGAAGGGGTGTCTAGTTGGTGAAATGGTGTTGGGTTAAGTAGTTAATCAGGTGGTGTAATGAAGAGAGTACCGGCGATTTGGTGAAGTGGTGTCTAGTTGGTGAAATGGTGTTTGGTTAAGTAGTTAATTAGGTGGAGTAATGAAGAGAGTACCGGCGATTTGGTGAAGTGGTGTCTAGTTGGTGAAATGGTGTTGGGTTAAGTAGTTAATCAGGTGGAGTAATGAAGAGAGTACCGGCGATTTGGTGAAGTGGTGTCTAGTTGGTGAAATGGTGTTGGGTTAAGTAGTTAATCAGGTGGAGTAATGAAGAGAGTACCGGCGATTTGGTGAAGTGGTGTCTAGTTGGTGAAATGGTGTTTAGTTAAGTAGTTAATTAGGTGGAGTAATGAAGAGAGTACCGGCAATTTGGTGAAGTGGTGTCTAGATGGTGAAATGGTGTTGGGTTAAGTAGTTAATCAGGTGGAGTAATGAAGAGAGTACCGGCAATTTGGTGAAGGGGTGTCTAGTTGGTGAAATGGTGTTGGGTTAAGTAGTTAATTAGGTGGGAGTAATGAAGAGAGTACCGGCAATTTGGTGAAGTGGTGTCTAGATGGTGAAATGGTGTTGGGTTTAGTAGTTAATCAGGTGGAGTAATGAAGAGAGAGTACCGGCGATTTGGTGAAGTGGTGTCTAGTTGGTGAAATGGTGTTTAGTTAAGTAGTTAATTAGGTGGAGTAATGAAGAGAGTACCGGCAATTTGGTGAAGTGGTGTCTAGATGGTGAAATGGTGTTTGGTTAAGTAGTTAATCAGGTGGAGTAATGAAGAGAGTACCGGCAATTTGGTGAAGTGGTGTCTAGTTGGTGAAATGGTGTTTGGTTAAGTAGTTAATTAGGTGGAGTAATGAAGAGAGTACCGGCGATTTGGTGAAGTGGTGTCTAGTTGGTGAAATGGTGTTTGGTTAAGTAGTTAATCAGGTGGAGTAATGAAGAGAGTACCGGCGATTTGGTGAAGTGGTGTCTAGTTGGTGAAATGGTGTTTAGTTAAGTAGTTAATTAGGTGGAGTAATGAAGAGAGTACCGGCAATTTGGTGAAGTGGTGTCTAGATGGTGAAATGGTGTTTGGTTAAGTAGTTAATCAGGTGGAGTAATGAAGAGAGTACCGGCAATTTGGTGAAGTGGTGTCTAGTTGGTGAAATGGTGTTTGGTTAAGTAGTTAATTAGGTGGAGTAATGAAGAGAGTACCGGCGATTTGGTGAAGTGGTGTCTAGTTGGTGAAATGGTGTTTGGTTAAGTAGTTAATTAGGTGGAGTAATGAAGAGAGTACCGGCAATTTGGTGAAGTGGTGTCTAGATGGTGAAATGGTGTTGGGTTAAGTAGTTAATTAGGTGGAGTAATGAAGAGAGTACCGGCGATTTGGTGAAGTGGTGTCTAGTTGGTGAAATGGTGTTTAGTTAAGTAGTTAATTAGGTGGAGTAATGAAGAGAGTACCGGCAATTTGGTGAAGTGGTGTCTAGATGGTGAAATGGTGTTGGGTTAAGTAGTTAATTAGGTGGAGTAATGAAGAGAGTACCGGCAATTTGGTGAAGTGGTGTCTAGTTGGTGAAATGGTGTTTGGTTAAGTAGTTAATTAGGTGGAGTAATGAAGAGAGTACCGGCAATTTGGTGAAGTGGTGTCTAGATGGTGAAATGGTGTTGGGTTAAGTAGTTAATTAGGTGGAGTAATGAAGAGAGTACCGGCAATTTGGTGAAGGGGTGTCTAGTTGGTGAAATGGTGTTTGGTTAAGTAGTTAATTAGGTGGAGTAATGAAGAGAGTACCGGCGATTTGGTGAAGTGGTGTCTAGATGGTGAAATGGTGTTGGGTTAAGTAGTTAATCAGGTGGAGTAATGAAGAGAGTACCGGCAATTTGGTGAAGTGGTGTCTAGTTGGTGAAATGGTGTTTGGTTAAGTAGTTAATTAGGTGGAGTAATGAAGAGAGTACCGGCGATTTGGTGAAGTGGTGTCTAGTTGGTGAAATGGTGTTTAGTTAAGTAGTTAATTAGGTGGAGTAATGAAGAGAGTACCGGCAATTTGGTGAAGTGGTGTCTAGATGGTGAAATGGTGTTTGGTTAAGTAGTTAATCAGGTGGAGTAATGAAGAGAGTACCGGCAATTTGGTGAAGTGGTGTCTAGTTGGTGAAATGGTGTTTGGTTAAGTAGTTAATTAGGTGGAGTAATGAAGAGAGTACCGGCGATTTGGTGAAGTGGTGTCTAGTTGGTGAAATGGTGTTTGGTTAAGTAGTTAATCAGGTGGAGTAATGAAGAGAGTACCGGCGATTTGGTGAAGTGGTGTCTAGTTGGTGAAATGGTGTTTGGTTAAGTAGTTAATTAGGTGGAGTAATGAAGAGAGTACCGGCGATTTGGTGAAGTGGTGTCTAGTTGGTGAAATGCAATTTGGTGAAGTGGTGTCTAGTTGGTGAAATGGTGTCTGGTTAAGTAGTTAACTTGGTGATACTTTTTGTTGAGGCAATTAAATTGGTGAACTGTTGAAGTAAAATTAGGCAAGTTGGTGAAATGGTGTGTGGTTTAGTAGTTAACTTGGTGAAACTTTTAGTTGAGGAAGTTAAGTTGGTGAAATATGGAAGTGAGTACTCGCAAGTTGGTGAAATGGTGTATGGTGAAGAAGTTAACTTGGTGATACTTTTTGTTGAGGGAATTAAGGCTGTGAAATATTGAAGTGAAATCAGGCAACTTGGTGGAATAGTTCTGATTAAATAGGTAACTTGGTGAAATTGGTTTTCTTGAGGCAGTTAACTTAGTGAAATGTTGAAGTGAAATCAGTTGGTGAAAAGGTAACTAGTTAAGTAGTTAAATTGGTGAAACTGATCTAGTTGAGGTATTCAAGTTTGTGAAATGGTATATGATTAAGTATTTAATTTGGTGAAACGGTTTTTTGTTCAGGATGTTAAGTTGGTGAAATAATGAAGTGAAATCAGGCAAATTGGTGAAATTGTATCTGATTAAATAGGTAACTTGGTGAAATTGTATCTGATTAAGTAGGTAACTTGGTGAAATTCTTTTTTTTTTGAGGCAGTTTTAGTGAAATCTTGAGGTGAAATCAGGCAAGTTGGTGAAATGGTATCTGGTTAAGTAGTTAACATGGTGGTGAAATTGGTTTTGTTGAGGGAGTTTTAGTGAAATCAGGCAAGTTGGTGAAATGGTAATTGGTTAAGTAGTTAACTTGGTGGTGAAATTGATTTTGTTGAGGCAGTTTTAGTGAAATCAGGCAAGTTGGTGAAATGGTATCTGGTTAAGTAGTTAACTTGGTGGTGAAATTGGTTTTGTTGAGGCAGTTTTAGTGAAATCAGGCAAGTTGGTGAAATGGTATCTGGTTAAGTAGTTAACTTGGTGGTGAAATTGGTTTTGTTGAGGCAGTTTTAGTGAAATCAGGCAAGTTGGTGAAATGGTATCTGGTTAAGTAGTTAACTTGGTGGTGAAATTGGTTTTGTTGAGGCAGTTTTAGTGAAATCAGGCAAGTTGGTGAAATGGTATCTGGTTAAATAGTTAACTTAGTGATGAAATTGGTTCTGGTGAGGCAGTTTTAGTGAAATCAGGCAAGTTGGTGAAATGGTATCTGGTTAAATAGTTAACTTAGTGGTGAAATTGGTTCTGGTGAGGCAGTTCTAGTGAAATCAGGTAAGTTGGTGAAATGGTAATTGGTTAAGTAGTTAACTTGGTGAAACTGTTTTTGTTGATGTGAAGTTGGCGAAACAATGAAGTTAACAATTCATATTTAACAATTTGTTTAATTGATTTGTATCATCCTTGACTTCAATATCCTTCCCTGAACAATATTAAAGTTAAAGGTGTATTTGACACTGAAATTGGACGCTATGTTACAATGTATTTTGGTATGAAATAGATTTATATGTAATTTTGTCTGTATTTTGTCTAAAATTAAAAAAATGTTTCTTACATTTTTACACATGAACAGAAAAGGATTTTTTTTTTTTTTTTTTTTTGCAGTTGAGGTTATTATAATTTTTTTTCATTGTTTTAATTGTCGACTGTAGAATATTCATATACCTTTACAGTAAATATGAGAAAAGATGAGAGAGAGAGAGAGAGAGAGAGAGAGAGAGAGAGAGAGAGAGAAAATTCTTGTTGATAGTAATTATAAGTCAAAGTAGCATTGACATTAACAACAGTAGAAGCAGCAGTATGACCATATTTCAGCATTCAGAACAACAAAATACAAAAAGAGAGTATCTTCCTTTCTTACGTTTTTTATATAGGTTTTTAATAGTAATTATAAGTCATGATAGAACTCGAAGTAGCCTTGCCATCAAGAACAAGTAGAAGCAACAGTATTACCATATTCCAACATGCAAAATAACAAAATTCAAAAAGAGGTTTTCTAGCTGTCTTACGTTCAAAGGGTTGGATATGAATCTGGTAACGGTGTGGTGAAACGGGTCGAAGTCTGGAATGACACAGCCTGGCGTATGCACCAGGAATCCTTTCACCGACTCATCATCGTCCTTCTCTTCGTCTTTATCTTTTCTTCTTCCTCTTCCTCCTCTTGATGATGCATCTGGCTGGGCCGAAGACGATGGCGGTGATGATGATGATGAGGATGATGGTGATGATGATGATGGGATGGCGGAAGCGGGTGATGGTTTGGAGGCGTTGTGAGAAGGCACCATTATGTCCATGATGTAGCCAGGGGCGTTGTTGACTGCAAAGGAAGGAAAGCTTAATTGGTTTAATTTGGTAAAGGTTTCATTTGAATACATGCTCGCCAGAACGTCAGCCGGGCCAGCCCAACCCCCCGTTGTGGTGCCCAATCACAGCAATGGCCTCCCCATTAAAAAGCTTAAACTCACGGTCCCGAGCTGGGATCGATCTGATGCCATACAAATGCTAGGCGAACACCAATTAATTGGTTCAATTTGGTTATGGTGTTTGGTTTTAGTTCCATTTTCATTAGAATTGATACTCATCAGAACGTCAGATAGGAGAGCCAACACCCCCCCCCCCCCCCCCTGTTGCCCAAGCACAACAGTGGCCTCCCCCATTAAAAAGCTCAAACTCACGGTTCCGGGCTGGGATCGATCTGATGCCATACGAATGCTAGGCGAATACCGATTAATTGGTTTAATTTGGTAATGGTGTTTGGTTTCAGTTCCACTTTCATTAGAATACATGCTCACCAGAACGTCAGACGGGCCAGCCCAACCCCCACTGTGGGGCCCAATCACAGCAGTGACCTCCCCAGTGAATAGCTTAAACTCATGCTCCCGGGCTGGGATCGATCTGCTACCATGTGAATGCTAGGCGAACACGTAACTACCTTACTAGCCTGGTGGTTTAGCGTTTTATAGTTGTTGAGTTTATTGAAAAGATATATTTGTTTTTTTTTAAATTTAGAGAATATTAGATATCAAATATGTTAAATTGATTTATTAAATTTTATGTTATAGGAATTTCCGGCATTTTATTTGAATTTGTTGTTTTTTAATTATATTTGTATTAATTAAGTTTATTTTGATGACATTTTTAATGTTAAGAAACATTACAGAACTTACCTGCTTATATTCAGGAAGTTTTTGCTACGTTCTTACTATACTTAGAGAGAGAGAGAGAGAGAGAGAGAGAGAGAGAGAGCCTTACCTTATTGCCTTATTTTTTGTTTGGGTTCCCCCAGGTCCCTCAGTGTGAGGCACCTCGTATATCCACCAGAGAGTTGCTAATACATCTTCCGGTGTATTTTGCATCTTCCAGTCTTGGATGGTCTGGGATGCATCTTAGGTATTTATCGAGCTTATTTTTAAACGCATCTACGCTCACTCCTGATATGTTTCTTAGATGAGCTGGCAGCACATTAAATAGTCGCTGCATTATCGATGCTGGTGCGTAGTGGATTAATGTCCTGTGCGCCTTTCTCAGTTTACCTGGAATGCTTTTTGGCACTATTAATCTACCTCGGCTTGCTCTTTCTGATACTTTAAGCTCCATGATGTTTTCAGCAATTCCTTCTATTTGCTTCCATGCTTGTATTATCATGTAGCGTTCTCTTCTCCTTTCTAGACTGTATAGTTTTAAAAATTGCAGTCTTTCCCAGTAATCAAGGTCCTTAACTTCTTCTATTCTAGCAGTATAGGACCTTTGTACACTCTCTATTTGCGCAATATCCTTTTGGTAGTGTGGGTACCATATCACATTGCAGTACTCGAGTGTACTACGCACATAAGTTTTGTAAAGCATAATCATGTGTTCAGCTTTTCTTGTTTTAAAGTGTCTGAATAACATTCCCATTTTTGCTTTACATTTAGCCAACAGTGTTGCTATTTGGTCGTTGCATAACATATTCCTATTTAAAATTACACAAGGTCTTTAATTGCTTCCTTGTTTGTGATTGTCTCATTATTAGGTCCTTTGTATGCATACACCATTCCTTCTCTGTTTCCATAATTTATTGATTCGAATTTATCGGAGTTAAATACCATCCTATTTATCTCCGCCCATTCATATATTTTGTTTAGATCTCTTTGTAGTGAGTTCCTATCTTCATCACAAGTAATTTCTCTACTTATTCTTGTGTCATCGGCGAAACTTCTCACTACGGAGTTTTCAACATCACAGTCTATGTCTGAGATCATAATAACAAATAGCAGTGCAGCTAATACCGTACCTTGGGGCACACCAGATATTACCTGGGCTTCATCTGATTTCTCGTCATTTGCAACCACTATCTGTTTTCTGTTTTGCAGGAATTCTTTTACCCATTTTCCTATCTTTCCCACAATATTATGCTTTCTCATTTTTTTCTCCAATATGTTATGGTCTACCTTGTCAAAGGCTTTTGCAAAATCTAGATAGATCACATCTGTGTCTTTTTCATTTATCATATTATTGTATATGTTTTCATAGTGAGCTATCAGTTGGGTCTGTGTACTTTTTCCAGGTACGAAACCGTGTTGACCCATATTGAACAAATTATTTTTGACCAAATGGTTCATTATTTTCTTTTTTATTACCCTCTCATACACTTTCATAATATGTGATGTTAGACTAACAGGTCTATAATTGCTTGCCTCTAGTCTTGATCCACTTTTGAAGATAGGGGTTATATAAGCTAATTTATGTTTAACATATATCTCGCTCATATCTATACTCTGTCTTAGCAGTATTGCAAGTGGCTTCGCGATAGTGTTTGCAGTTTTTTTTTAACAAAATCGCTGGAACTCCATCTGGTCC
Organism: Palaemon carinicauda; assembly: GCF_036898095.1. Taxonomy (NCBI): domain Eukaryota; kingdom Metazoa; phylum Arthropoda; class Malacostraca; order Decapoda; family Palaemonidae; genus Palaemon; species Palaemon carinicauda. The sequence goes on from NC_090755.1 coordinate 9,693,295, forward strand.
GGCTGCCGATCCATTTTTAATTTCGTTTATAGCCGTGACAATATCTGCTTCATTAATATCTATATCCGTTAGATATTCAACATTTTCTTCTCTCATTTTTGTTTCATTACTCTCATTCGCAATTCTTGGCGTGAACTCACTCTTATATTTTTCTGCTAATATGTTGCATATTTCCTTTTTTTCATTCGTTAGCCGTCCTTCAATTCTTAGAGGGCCTATTTCTATTCTCCTTTTATTCATCTTTTTTGCATAGGAGTAAAGTACTTTGGGGTTTCTTTTTATATTTTGAAGTGTCCTTTCTTCTAAGTCCCTTTTTTCATTTTCTTTCGACTGTATAATCTTTTGTTCTGCATTTTCTATCTTACATTTTATTTCCCTCATTTTCCACACATTTTTTTCTTTTGCAAGATTTTTCTTCCACTTTTTAATTTTCTGAAATAAGATTCTTCTGTCTCTTGGTATGCACGTCTTTTGTTTATTGTTTTTTTTCGGTACATATTTTTCAACAATTTTCTCCAGTATTTTGTACAGTATATCCGTATTTACCTGTATATTATCACTTATAAATACATTTTTCCATTCTTTATTCAGTTCTTCATTTATTTCTGACCATTTTATATTCTTACTGTAAAAGTTATATTTTCCATATCCTTCCCAAAGTTTTGTGCTTTTATTAATTCTGTGATCACTTGCTTTGGAATGAACTATCAATTCTATGACATTGTGGTCTGAAATTCCCGTGTTATACACTATTATTTCTTTAACATAGTTCACCTCATTCACAAATACTAGATCTAGGACATTTTCCTTTCTTGTTGGAATGTGGTTTATTTGTTGCATATTATGTTCTAATAGCATATCTTGAAGCTTTTCAAATTGCCTCTTATCTTCTGCGCTACTATTACTATCTTTTTTATATGTATACATACAACCACTTTCTTCTATCCGTTCTTTCCAATCCACGAAAGGAAAGTTAAAATCTCCGGATAGGAGTATATTCCAGTCTTTATGGTTTCTACATATATCATCTATTTTTTCTATTATTATGTCAAACTCCTTAGTGTTTGGGGGTCTGTAAACTACAATATTCATTAGTTTTTCAAATTCAAATTCTACCGCAATCAATTCACATTCTGTGTTGCTGTATTTTTCACAGACTTTTCCTTGATTTATGTCTCTTCCATATATTGCGGTTCCCCCTTGATTCCTATTTTTTCTGTCTGATCTATAAGTTTGGAAACCCTTTATCTGGTCATCACTGCCAGTCTCTTGGGAATACCATGTTTCACTTATATTTAATATATCTATTTTTTCAATTTGGGTTAGTTCTTCTAAGAACTCTATTTTCCTTTTAGAGTTACTCGTGACTAAACCCTGTGCATTCATTACTATTATGGTTTGTGTTTCATCCCCATTATTTAATATTGGTAATAATATGGATTCTCCCATGCTTCCTTCCTGTTCTGATATGTTCTTTTCTTCATTTCCCGGAATTCTGCCATTAAAAAATCCAACTTTTCTATTATATTTGCTCTTTCGCCTTCATATTTATTTGTGTGTGTATACCTGCAACTTTCCCCATATCTGCACCAACCCCTGGCATTATAGATGCATTCTTTGTAGTTGGGCTCTAAATGTGCAGGTTTGGGTTGAAAGCCCTCATATCTTGGGGCTCTTGGTTCAAAGCGCGGTATATACACGGCCTGCTTTTTTGTTTCTTTTTTTGTTTCTTTTTTGCTTTCATTTTTCTTTTCAGTTTGCTGAGTTTTCTTACTTTCATTCATGGTTGCAGGATGCATATATCGACATTTTTTGTTGTAAATGCATCCTTTTCCTTCTTTTAGGTTTTTGCATATTTTTGGATGGAGATCTCTGCATTCGTCTCCATATCCGTCTAAATACGCACATTTACCATATATTTCATAATTATGGCATATCTTTGGATGCTTGTAGTAGCATCTTTCGCCAAATCTGCAATTCCCTCTTTTCAGCATATTGCAGACTATATCCTTCTTTTCTATTTTTTCTTGTTCTTGCTCTTCCCTAAAATTATGTAGGTCCGGGTAGAGTCTCTTGGGTCTATTATTTGTTTCCATCTGGTAATTTATTTCTTCATAAGTATGTTGTTGGATGGCATCATAGGTTATATCAATGATTTCTTCTGCATCCTTACACATATCCTGTTCATTGTTCTCTTCTTCTTTTTCTTCTTCTTCTTCTTCTGTTTCTTCTTCTTCCTCTTCTTTATCTTCAACTATTTGCAGATTTAGTCTCGACTTAATTATATTTTCTATCCAGACTAAGCATGTTGAGCAGAATACCTTTGTGTCTTTATTTTTTATTTTTTGCTGTATTTCAGCACATGTGGGATGTGTTGGGACATGACAGGCATCACATTTTCTAATCAATTGTTGAGGATTATTAATGGAATACCATATCTTACATGTATT
>NC_090755.1:9700744-9703244 GCF_036898095.1 Palaemon carinicauda
ATGCTGTCAGAGGAAATGCTGAAGTCTTCATGGGAAAAATGACATTTCACTATCAAGTACCGAGACTTGATATTGAAAAGGATATTGGAGAATTCAATGAAGGATTGTTAAGGATTGTCGTCTCGGGATATAACGGCTGAAGAGGATTTGCTGGTTGAATCAAAGGGAGAAAGATGGCCTATAAATCTATTTAGGATTTTATCAAGGAAATCATAGTGAACCTGAGTGTGAAGGTGGAAGGGTGGAAGGAATATTGCTGTGTTTAATTATTCTGAGATATTGCTTTAAAACGCATGTGGGAGATGAGAAATTATTTTAAAAGGATGTGAAGATTAAAATATTTTTTTAAAAGGATGTGAAGATTAAATGTTTTTAAAAGGATGTGAAGATGTGAATTTTTTTTATGTGAAGATGAGAAAATGTTTAAAAATTATGTGAAGATGAGAATCGGTTTTAAAAGTATGAGAAGAATATTTTTTTTTTTAAATTTATGTGAAAATGTGAATCTTTTTTTTATTTTAAAATGAAAAAATGTAAAAAAATTTTGTTATAAGATTTTTTTTTAAGAAGTGTGGATATGAAAAAATGTTTTAAAAGTTTGTGAAGATTAATGTTTTTAAAAGGATGTGAAAATGTGATTTTTTATGTGAAGATGAAAAAATGCTATTTTAATGTGAAGATGAGAAAATGTTTTAAAAGTATGTGAAGATTAATGTTTTTAAAAGTATGGGGAGATGTGATTTTGTTATTATGTGAAAATGAGAAAATATTTTAAAAGTATTTATAAGATTAGTGTTTTTAAAAGTAAAAATGTATTTTTCATATGAAGATGAGGAAATGTTTTAAAAGTATGAGAAAATAAAATTTTTTAAAAGTATGAAAGTATGAGATGGGATTTTTTTTTTGTTATGTAAAGATTAGAAAATGTTTTTAAAAGTATGAGAAATTTAAATTTTTTAAAAGTATGAGAAAATTAAATTTTTTAAAAGTATGAGAAAATTAAATTCTTTTAAAAATATGAGATGTGATTTTTTTTATTATGCAGAGATGAGAAAATGTTCTAAAAGTATGTGAAGAATATGTTTTTTAAAAGTATGTGAAGAATATGTTTTTTAAAAGTATGTGAAGATGTGATTTTTTTATGTGAAGATGAGAAATTTTTTTAAAAGTATGAGAAAATAAATGTTAAGTATGAGATGTGATTTTTTATTATGTAAAGTTGAATAAATGTTTTAAAAGTATGTGAAGATTAAATTTTCTTAAAAGTATGTGAAGATGTGATTTTTATGTGAAGATGAAAAAAAGTTTTTAAAAGTATTAGAAGATTAATGTTTTTAAAAGTAATTTTTTTTCATGTAAAGATGAGAAAATGTTTTAAAAGTATGAGAAAATTAAATGTTTTTAAAAGCATGAGATGTGATTTTTTTATTATGTAAAGATTAGAAAATATTTTAAAAGTATGTAAAGATTAAATGTTTTTAAAAGTATGCGAAGAATAAATGTTTTTAAAAGTATGTGAAGAATAAATGTTTTAAAAGTATGTGAAGATGTGATTTTTTTATGTGAAGACGAGAAAATGTTTTAAGAGTGTATGAAGATTAATGGTATTCAAAAATATATGACATGTGAATTCCTTTAAATATGTGAAGATGAGATAAAAGAGATCCGTTTTTTTTTTTTTTACCCTGAACCTGACAGGCGTTTTAGTTAATGTATTGCATAGTAAAAACCTTTATTGGTTTTTCATTATATCTTTAGTTTAATAGACATTTTAACACAATGAATGATATGCTTATGCACATACATTTTGGAAATAATGTTATTATTATAGTAACATCATTTCATTTTAAAGAATTATCAATTGATATTATTTAATTATTTTCCCAGATTGACTTTTAATAATTTTTAACTTTGTAATAGCAGGCTGGGGTCCTTTTCTAGCCTAGGTCAGAAGCATTTCTTCCTTTTAAAGAAAGGTTATAGTAATGAAGGAAAACAGAATTAAGAAGAAAATTCCAAAGTCTGGCATTGAAGATAAAGGTCAGAATTCACTGAACTATGTAATCCTGGCAGTATCCAATGGATTACAAACTATGAAATCCAGGGATTACACTTTCTTTGTGGATTAACCTCTTCTTTGCAGAGGATTCTGAAATATATTCCAGCGCGAGAGATTATTGTTTTGTCTCTTGTTTTGGAATAGTTCATGTTTTTTTTTTTGAGTCTAGTAAGGCTTCATATCTTGCTCAGTTTCAAAAGGCTTCATGTTTTTCCGATTTTGAAAGGCTTTGTTATTTTTGGCTGAATTTGAAAGACTCTGTGTTTGGCTGAGTTTGAAAGACTTCGTTTTATGCTGAGTTTAAAAGACTTTGTTTTTTTTTACTTAGTTTGAATTTTTTTTTTCTGAGTTTAAAAGGCTTCGATTTTTGCTGAGTTTGAAAGGCTTCGATTTTTTCTGAGTTTGAAAGGCTTCGATTTTTACTGAGTTTGAAAAACTTCG
>NC_090755.1:9705744-9718244 GCF_036898095.1 Palaemon carinicauda
TCGATTTAATTCCTACTTCCAAATTGTTGCTTTTCCTTCTGCCCTGGGCTACATACGGGCATTTGGTCGCCAATTGCCAGTCCCGTCGGTATCTCTATTATGAAATACGCAACATACATCTTTTAAACACAAGAAATTCCTGCAGAGAGAAAACGAAAGACTAATATTTACTCTCCTCTTCTCTGTTTTGTCGAACAGACGTTGGGGATTCCCCTGAGATGTTCCTTCTTTTCTTACTTGCTCGCCTATTCCCTCTTTCCTTCCTTATTTCTTCTCTCCTTCCTTCCTTCCTTCCTTTCTTCCTTCCTTCCTTACTTTCTTCCTTCCTTCCTTCCTTTCTTCCTTCCTTCTTTACTTCCTTCCTTCCCTATTCCCTCCTTCCTTCCTTATTCCTTCTATCCTTCCCTCCTTCCTTCTTTATTCCCTCCTTCCTTCCTTATTCCCTCCTTCCTTATTTCTTTCTTTCTCTCTTTCCTGTCTTATTCCCTCCTTCCTTCTTTTCCTTCTTTCCTTCCTTATTCCTTCCTTCCTTTCTTTCCCGTCTTATTCCCTCCTTCCTTCCTTCCTTCCTTCCCTCTTTATTCCCCCCTTCCTTATTTATTTCTTTTTTTCCTGTCTTATTCCTTCCTTCCTTCCTTCTTTTCCTTCCTTCCTTCCTTATTCCTTCCTTCCTTATTCCTTCCTTCCTTTCTTTCCCGTCTTATTCCCTCCTTCCTTCCTTCCTTCCTTCCCTCTTTATTCCCCCCTTCCTTATTTATTTCTTTTTTTCCTGTCTTATTCCTTCCTTCCTTCCTTCTTTTCCTTTATTCCTTTCTTATTCCTTCCTTCCTTATTCCTTCCTTCCTTCCTTCCTTCTTTCTTTCCCGTCTTATTCCTTCCTTCCTGCTTTTCCTTCCTTCCTTCCTTCCTTCTTTACCGTCTTATTCCCTCGTTCCTTCCTTCCCTATTCCCTCCTTCCTTATTACTTTCTTTCTTTCTTCCCCGTCTTATTCCTTCCTTCCTTCCTTTCCTTCCGTCCTGCCTTCTTCCTTCCTTTCTTTCTTTCCTGTCTCATTCCCTCCTTCCTTCCTGCCTTAATCCCCCCTCCTTCCCCCCTGCCTTCCTTCCTGCCTTCCTTCCATGGGAGGACACCCAGTGCAGGAGGCAACGACTGACTTGAAAGCACACTGGCGAAGGAGACCTCATCTGTTTGTGATGACCCAAGAATGTGGTGATGCTTCGCTTACAAAAGACCCTTTTTAGCCCCAAGTCTTTTCAAGAGTTTTTTTTTTCATACTTTACAAATTTGTATTTTATTTTAAAATGCTTTAATGATTCAATTTTTTTATACTTCATGCTTTGTTTATATGCTTTTAAAACGCTCTAGTGAATTTTTTTTTTATACTTTACAATTTTTCTTCTTTTTTTTATTTGAAAATGATATGATGATTCTGTTTTTATACTTTATAATTTTTCTATCTTTTAGGATGATTTAATTATTTTATTTTCATACTTTACAGTTTTTTTTATATTCTTTTAAAATGGTCCAATGATTCTGTTTTTTTTATACCTTACAATTTTTTTTTCAATGCTATAATGATTAATTTTTTATACTGAAAATTTTTTTTTCTTTCAAAATGCTTTGATGATTTTTTTTTTATACTTTATATCATTTTGTCCTTTACATTTTTTCTTTTAAAATGTTTTAAAGATTAATTTTTGTACTTTGCATTTTTTTCTTTTTTTTTTTTTTTTTTTTTTTTTGCTTCTCAAAAAGCTCAAAGTCTTATTCCTCCGTCCGATTTCCCAATATTGTATAGAGTGGTTTTGCAATATCAGCACTTTAAACCACCCACTTTTTCAGACACTCAGTTTGGGGAACATGTGTTGATTCTTTTAATTTTGTTCTTTTTTTCGTTATTTTGCTTTTTTTTTTGTTTATTGCTGCTTTCACATAGATTATTTACGTATTATTTTCTTTCTTTATGTTATATTGAACTGTTTTTACGTAACTTTTTCTGTTTTCTCCTATTTTATTTTTCTTTATACAAATTTTCTGAAGATTTTCCTATTCTAATGTTGGTGAGAGGTTGCGACTTAATTTTAAATAATCTATTAGTAAATAACGTTGAAATCTCTCTCTCTCTCTCTCTCTCTCTCTCTCTCTCTCTCTCTCTCTCTCTCTCTCTCTCTCTCTCTCTCTCTCTCTCAATTTCCAAGACTAAGCTGATGAAAACTAAAGACCAACCACTTTCTAATAACCTCACAATAATTCTATTGACTAACGGGTCTTATTGCGACCTATTTCAGCAGAACCCTTAGTTTCCTTCTATCCATCTATCTTGTTCTATCTTCCCTCTATCGTTTTTCTATCCTCCGCTTGGTCTGTCAGTTATCATTCATTTTCTTTTCCAATTACTACTTTATTGTGATCTATTGCGTCTATCAGCAGAGCCCTTAGTTTCCCTCTATCCATCTATCTTGTTCTATCTTTTCTCTATCGTTTTTCTATCTTTCAATGGGTCTGGCAGTCGTCAGTCATTTTATTTTCCAATTGCTACTTATTGTGATCTATTGTGTCCATCACCAAATTCATTAGTTTCCTTCTATCCCTCAATATTGTTCTATCTTCCCTCTTTTGTTTTTCTATCCTCATGTGGGTCTGTCAGTTATCATTCATTTTATTTACCAATTAATACTTTATTCGACCGTCGCTTAAGTCGAAGTTGAAGGTCTCGGTTGTCTTGAAAAAAATGTTCATAAGTTCTTAACGTTCTTATGTTCTTCAGGCTTTGGCTTGATAAGGACTCTGGATTCCAAAAGCATCGACGTCAATACCGAAATTACGCCTTTTTCGGTGATTCTTAGGTTGCCAAAGCCTAAAATAATGAATACAATGAAGATATTCTTAAAAATATGCCATTTTCAGTGATTCTCAGGTTGTTAAGAGCTTAAAAGTGAAAAGAATGAAGGTACCCTTGGAAAAATACGTCATTTACAGTGATTCTTAGATTGCCAAAGCCTAAAATAATGAGTACAATGAAGATATCCTTGAAAATACGCAATTGTCAGTGATTCTTAGGTTGTTAAAGCCTAAAATAATGAGTACAATGAAGATATCCTTGAAAATACGCCATTTACAGTGATTTTTACCTTGCCAAAGCCTAGATTAATTAATGCAATGAAGATATCAGTGAAAATACGCCATTTTCAGTGATTGTTAGGTTGTTAGAGCCTTTGAAAATGGATAGAATGAAGATATTCTTAAAAAAATACGCCATTTACAGTGATTCTTAGATTGCCAAACCCTATTTAAATGGATACAATGAAGATATCCTTGAAAATACGCGATTTACAATGATTCTTAGACTGCCAAGGCCTAAAAAATTTGATACAATGAAAATATCCTTGAAAAATATACCATTTACAGTGATAATCAAACCAAGATAAGATTATCTCCATTTTATAGATCTCTGATGAACAGCCCTAAAGATTTCTTATTTTCAGGTTTATATTTTCTTAGAAAAAAAGATGAAAGATAAAAACTTATCAAACATCTGAAGAAAATGTTAATCTAGGCTTTATAAGATTTTTTCTTTCTAGGTTTATATTCTCTAAAAAAAATAATAAAAAATAAAAACTTATCAGACTTCCGAAGAAGATGTTTATCCAGGCAACCACAGCCTTACATCATTTCTTCTTTTCAGGTTTATATTTTCTAAAGAAAAAAAAAAGAAAAATAAAAACTTATGGGGCGTCTGAAGAAAATGTTTATCCGCCGTCTTCCATCGTTTACTGAGGGAGGCGCCCTCAAGGAGGGACGAGACGAATCCCTAATATTTATTCTCCTCTTCTTCTCTCGTGTGTTGAGGAGAGGGATAAGAAAGCTCCCGAAATCTTCCGTCCGTCCCGTCTTATTCCTTCCTATTCCCGTTGAATCTCTGTAGGTTGTTGTGGCCTATTAGGTAATGTCTCTGGTGATCGCCAGACTGGGGTTCGAGTCCCACTCAAACTCGTTAGTTCATTAAGCGTCTATAACCTTACCATCCTTGTGAGCTAAGGATAGGGTGTTTGTGGGATCCTATATATCTACCTGCTGAGTCATTGTGACCTATTAGGTAACGTCTCTGCGTTGTGATCGCCAGACTGGGGCTCGAGTCCCACTCAAACTCGTTAGTTCCTTTAGCGTCCATAACCTTACCATCCTTGTGAGCTAAAGATAGGGTGTTTGAGGAGCCAGGTCTAACTGCTGAGTCATCTGCACCCATTGCCTGGCCCTCCTTGGTCCTAGCTTGGGTGGAGAGGAGGCTTGGACACTGATAAGAATGGCGAGGTTGTAGACGCACGTAGAAACTAACAAGTTTGAGTGAGGCTTGAACTCCCGGCCATCATATTGCTAGGTAGGGACGTTTCCAATAGGCCACTACAAGCAAGGATGAATTAGAGATATAGATAGTGGGTTTGTTGATTAATCCATACTGGATAAATAGGAGGTTTGCTTTTTATTACTATTATTATTATTATTATTATTATTATTATTATTATTATTATTATTATTATTATTAAATGCTAAGCTACAACCCTAGTTGGAAAAGCAGGATGCTATAAGCCTAGGGGCCCCAACAGGGAAAATAGCACAGTGAGGAAAGGAAATAAGGAAAAATAAAATATTTTAAAAATAGTAACAATGTTAAAATAAATATTTCCCATATAAACTATAAAAACTTTAACAAAATAATAGGAAGAGAAACTAGATAGAACAGTGTGCCCGAGTGTACCCTCAAGCAAGAGAACTCAAACCCAAGACGGTGAAAAACCATGGTACAGAGGCTATGGCACTACCCAAGACTAGAGAACAAAGGTTTGATTTTGGAGTGTCCTTCTAGAAGAGCTGCTTACCATAGCTTTTAGGTTTATTGTCCATAAATGATAATTTCCAAACGTTATGAAACTAACAACAAACCTTAGTAGTATGTGCAAGCGGCAACAAGGCTTAAAGTAAATAATTAGGTGGATTTTAATATCGGCTTAACGCTTTCATTGCATTTTACCACTTCGGTTTTTTTTTTTTTTTTTTTTTTTTTTTTTTTTTTTTTTTTTTTGAAATTCACATCAACGTTTTGCTTTAACGAAAACATCAAATCATTTAGTTCATTTTCCAATTTTGCATTCTCATCCTTTATTACTATGGTGTTCATTAAAAACCTCCTGTAATTTTGATTACATTTGCTACTATTTTCTCTTTTCATAAATATATCGCCTCTGTTTTGCTCATTTGTCCGTATTATATTTCCACGTAATTGTATCTCCTCTATTATACTCGTTTCTTCTTATTCTGTTTCCTTATTTTTCCCGCTTGCCTTTGTTTTATATTTATCATCATATATACATTTCTCCCCTTCACCCTTTCGGTCATCGATACTACAATATACTTTTATCGTTATCTCTTTGGGAAACAACATTCCCTTAATTAATTAGGGCTTGGATGCCAATACATGACGCTTTTATCAATGGATATTTTAAAGCTGGAATTATTTGGAATTGATATCTTTGTTGTAAATGCTACATTAATTTTGAGAAATATTGATTTAAAAGCTCATGATAGAGACGACTGGCTAAATGTAACCGAGGCCCTTTGTGTCAATAGGCGTAGGAGGAGATGATGATGATGATTTTATGCTGTGTTGAGAATGAATGGTATAGTTGAGAGGTTGTTGTTGGAAGTTGAGTATTTCTATGATTCTGTGAATTGTGGTAGAGTACATGAGTAGGTGGGTGGTTGGTTTAATATAAAATGTTGGTCTAAGACAGGGTAGGTAAGAGAGGGATTGTTTGGTGCTAAATGTATGTCTCAGACAAGTTTGAAGAGTTACTGTTTTGGTGTAAAATGGTATAATGTTTCGTATAAAAAGCATGTCTCAGTCAAGGTTGAAGAGTTACTGGTTTGGTGTAGAATGTGGGTCTGAGACAAGGTAGGAGAGGAATTATTGGTGTTAAATGCATGTCTCAGACAAGGTTGGAGAGTTACTGCCTTGGTGTAAAATGATATAATGTTTCGTATAAAAGGCATGTCTCAGACAAGGTTGAAGAGTTACTGATTTGGTGTAGAATGTGGGTCTGAGACTAAGTACAATAGGAAAATGATTGTTTGGTATAAAATGTATGTCTCAGGTAAGGTTGAAGAGTAACTGGTTTGGTATGGAACCTAGGTCTGAGACAAGGTTGGAGAGTGAATGTTTGATATAAAATGTATGTCTCAGACAAGGTTGAAGAGTAACTGGTTTGGTATGGAATCTAGGTCTGAGACAAGGTTGGAGAGTGAATGTTTGATATAAAATGTATGTCTCAGACAAGGTTGAAGAGTAACTGGTTTGGTATGGAATCTAGGTCTGAGACAAGGTAGGAGAGGGATTGTTTGGTATAAAATGCATGTCTCAGATAAGGTTGAAGAGTTACTGGTTTGGTGTCGAATGTGAGTCTGGACAAGGTAGAAGAATGATTGTGTGGTGTGAAATGCATGTCTCAGACAAGGTTGAAGAGTTATTGGTTTGGTGTGGAATGTGGGTCTGAGACAAAGTACAATAGGAAAATGATTGTTTGGTATAAAATGTATGTCTCAGGTAAGGTTGATGAGTTACTGGTTTGGTGTGGAATCTAGGTCTGAGACAAGGTTGGAGAGTGAATGTTTGATATAAAATGTATGTCTCAGACAAGGTTGAAGAGTTACTGGTTTGGTGTAGAGAGACAAAGTACAATAGGAAAATGATTGTTTGGTATAAAATGTATGTCTCAGGTAAGGTTGAAGAGTAACTGGTTTGGTATGGAATCTAGGTCTGAGACAAGGTAGGAGAGGGATTGTTTGGTATAAAATGCATGTCTCAGATAAGGTTGAAGAGTTACTGGTTTGGTGTCGAATGTGAGTCTGGACAAGGTAGAAGAATGATTGTGTGGTGTGAAATGCATGTCTCAGACAAGGTTGAAGAGTTATTGGTTTGGTGTGGAATCTGGGTCTGAGACAAAGTACAATAGGAAAATGATTGTTTGGTATAAAATGTATGTCTCATGTAAGGTTGAAGAGTAACTGGTTTGGTATGGAATCTAGGTCTGAGACAAGGTTGGAGAGTGAATGTTTGATATAAAATGTATGTCTCAGACAAGGTTGAAGAGTTACTGGTTTGGTGTAGAATGGGGGTCTGAGACAAAGTACAATAGGAAAATGATTGTTTGGTATAAAATGTATGTCTCAGGTAAGGTTGAAGAGTAACTGGTTTGGTATGGAATCTAGGTCTGAGACAAGGTAGGAGAGGGATTGTATGGTGTTAAATGCATGTCTCAGACAAGGTTGAAGAGTAACTGGTTTGGTGTGGAATGTGGGTCTGAGACAAAGTACAATAGGAAAATGATTGTTTGGTATAAAATGTATGTCTCAGGTAAGGTTGAAGAGTAACTGGTTTGGTATGGAATCTAGGTCTGAGACAAGGTTGGAGAGTGAATGTTTGATATAAAATGTATGTCTCAGACAAGGTTGAAGAGTTACTGGTTTGGTGTAGAATGTGGGTCTGAGACAAAGTACAATAGGAAAATGATTGTTTGGTATAAAATGTATGTCTCAGGTAAGGTTGAAGAGTAACTGGTTTGGTATGGAATTTAGGTCTGAGACAAGGTTGGAGAGTGAATGTTTAATATAAAATGTATGTCTCAGACAAGGTTGAAGAGTTACTGGTTTGGTGTAGAATGTGGGTCTGAGACAAAGTACAATAGGAAAATGATTGTTTGGTATAAAATGTATGTCTCAGGTAAGGTTGAAGAGTAACTGGTTTGGTATGGAATCTAGGTCTGAGACAAGGTAGGAGAGGGATTGTTTTGTGTTAAATGCATGTCTCAGACAAGGTTGAAGAGTAACTGGTTTGGTGTGGAATGTGGGTCTGAGACAAGGTAGGAGAGGGATTGTTTGGTATAAAATGCATGTCTCAGATAAGGTTGAAGAGTTACTGATTTGGTGTAGAATGTGAGTCTGAGACAAGGTAGGAGAGGGATTGTTTGGTGTTAAATGCATGTCTCAGACAAGGTTGAAGAGTAACTGGTTTGGTGTGGAATGTGGGTCTGAGACAAGGTAGAAGAATGATTGTGTGGTGTGAAATGCATGTCTCAGACAAGGTTGAAGGTTACTGGTTTGGTGTAGAATGTGAGACTGAGACAAGGTAGGAGAGGGATTGTTTGGTATAAAATGCATGTCTCAGATAAGGTTGAAGAGTTACTGATTTGGTGTAGAATGTGAGTCTGAGACAAGGTAGGAGAGGGATTGTTTGGTATAAAATGCATGTCTCAGATAAGGTTGAAGAGTTACTGATTTGGTGTAGAATGTGAGTCTGAGACAAGGTAGAAGAATGATTGTGTGGTGTGAAATGCATGTCTCAGACAAGGTTGAAGGTTACTGGTTTGGTGTAGAATGTGAGTCTGAGGCAAGGTAGGAGAGGGATTGTTTGGTATAAAATGCATGTCTCAGATAAGGTTGAAGAGTTACTAATTTGGTGTAGAATGTGAGTCTGAGGTAAGGTAGGAGAGGGATTGTTTGGTATAAAATGCATGTCTCAGACAAGGTTGAAGAGTTACTAATTTGGTGTAGAATGTGAGTCTGAGACAAGGTAGGAGAATGATTGTTTGGTGTTAAATGCATGTCTCAGACAAGGTTGAAGAGTTACTGGTTTGGTGTGGAATCTGGGTCTGAGACAAGGGCGGATAGTGAATGTTTGGTATAAAATGCATGTCTCAGACAAGGTTGAAAAGTTATTGTTTTGGTGTAGAATGTGGGTCTGAGGCGAGGTAGGAGAGGGATTTTTGGTGTTAAATGCATGTCTCAGACAAGGTTGAAGAATTACTGGTTCGGTGTAGAATATAGGCGTGAGGCAAGGTATGATATTGACTGGTAACAAGTGGGTCTAAGACGAGATAGAGTTAATCGTCTGGTATAAAATGTGGCTCTGAGACAAGGGTGTCCTGATGTCTCCGTGGCTATCCAACATCTTTACGGATAGAGTGATGCGAGAAGTGAGAGAAACATTATTGGATTTAGGCTCGAAGTTGTCGAGATTTGTAGAATTTCTTGATTGTTGACAGTGTAGAGAAATAGCGGAAGCCGGTGATAGATTTTGAAAATGTCATGTGGCTTCCATTCCTCATTGTGGCCCATTACTTTCCGCCTTGTGCAACTACATATCTTACTGAGTCGTGTTTTTGGGAATTCGATAAGAGTTCTTATTTCATGTTTTCTTGTGTCTATTCTATCGTCTTATATTCTATTCAGTTTCATCTTGTCTATCCAGTCCTCTTCTTTTCTGCCCAACTTCTTTTAAAATGATTCATCACCCTCTCTTTTATCCATCTGATTTCTTCTCCATTCATGACTACAGAGCGGATAAGTGAAAATCGAGCTCAAAGTAATGCCTCGCTATGTGCTAGTTTGTACTTAATTTTTATATTGTTCTACATAGAATTCTTTGGTACCATGACATGGAGGGATTGAAAAGGATACACAAATTGTACGAGTGCTATGACCTAATATTATCTTCTATATTTATAACACAATTTAAAGGTTTAAAGGTCACTCATGAATGGCAGAGGCAAGGGACAGCGACATTACCCTAGACTCAGAGACTGACCTTGTATACATAGGATCAGCTCCCAACCCCTCTTTCTACCCAAACTAGGTCTAGGGAGGGCCAGGCAATGGTTGCTGATGACTCAGCAGGAATACCTATAGGCTACCCTAAAAATCCCCCATCATTCTTAGTTCACAAGGATGGTGAGGTTGCAGACGCTACAAGAAACTATCGAGTTTGAGCTGGTCTTGAACTCTAGTCCAGCAGATCATTAAACAGGAAAACTTTCAATAGGCTACCATGGAATACAGGTATTGCTTACCACATCCTTGTAATTCCATCTTGTCATACATACAGGAGGGATTGATAGCGATACACAAATTGAACAAGTTCTTTCTTTCTTTCTTCTTTCTTTGTCTGCCTCTTTTCCCACTTATATGTAGGGTCGATGTTTCTGGCCAGCGCTCTCCATCTACCTCTGTCCCACACTCCATCACTGGTTAATCCCTTTGATCGAAGGTCATCTTTGATACAGCCCATCCACCTTCGCTTTGGTCTCCCTCTCCTTCTCGTTCCCTGTACCTCCATTTCCATCACTCTTCTCTCAATATACTGTTCATCTCTTCTCATGACATGACCATACCACCTCAGTCTACTTTCTTGGATCTTATCTGATAGTTTTCTAACTCTTGTGGTACCCCTAATTACTTCATTTCGTATCCTATCTCTTCTTGTCACCCCACACAGAACAAGTTCTTTGGCGTAATATTATTTTCCACCTTTATAGCACAGTTCGAATAGGCCACGTCATTGCATTTTCATCTTTTTTTTTATACTAAATCAATAGGGTCTTGTTCATGTCAATTTTGAAGCGACATTTTAACCGCCAGTTTTGAATTTTTATTTTTGCAAATGTTGCTCTACACGTTCCTTCAAGATGTTTCATTACCGGTAATGATACTCTCTCTTGCCAGTGGAGTTTAGGTGGTCCTGTAAATTCTCTAAATTGCTATAATAGATATAATGTAGTGTTTCCTACCTTGGAAGCTACTCGGTTTCGAGTCTGTGGGTAATAACATAAAACTTGAGCTGAAATATACTACCTATCTTTAATAATGGCGGGTTGCTCTAAACTGCTTTCTGTATCGTACGCTTGACCTATTCATTTTAGTTTACTGTCATAAATCTGTCTAACTTCCCCTTGGTTTATTTTCATTTATTTGTCTAACTTCTTGGTTTATTTTCATTAATCTGTCTAACTTCTTGGTTTATTTTCATTAATTGGTCTAGAGTCTCCTTGGTTTGTTCTCATTAAGCTGTCAAACTTCTTGGATTATTCTCATCAATCTGTCTAACTTCTTGGTTTATTCTCATTAATCTGTCTAACTTCTCTTTGTCTTATTTTCATTGATTTGTCGTGAGTCTCCTTGGTTTGTTACCATCAAACTGTCAAATTTCTTGGTTCATTTTCATTAATCTCTAGAGTCTCCTTGATATATTCTCATTAATCTTTCTAACTTCTCCTTGGTTTATTTTCATTAATTGGTCTAGTCTCCTTAGTTTGTTCTCATTAAGCTGTCAAACTTCTTGGTTTATTTTCATCAATCTCTCTAGAGTCTCCTTGGTTTATTTTCCTTAATCTGTCTAGAGTCTCCTTGGTTTATTCTCATTAAGCTGTCTAACTTCCCCTTGGTTTGTTTTCATTAATATGTTTAACTTCCCCTTGGTTTATTTTCATTAATATGTTTAACTTCTCCTTGGTTTAATCTCATTAATCTGTTTAACTTTTCCTTGGTTTATTCTCACTAAGGTGTCTAACTTCCCCTTGATATATTCCCATTAAGCTGTCTAACTTCTTCTTGGGTTATTTTCATTTATCTGTCTAACTTCTCTTGTTTATTTTCATTAAGCTGTCAAACGTCTCCTTGGTTTATTTTCATTAATCTGTCTAACCTCTCATTGGTTTATGCTCATTAATCGGTCTAATCTTCTCATTGGTTTATTTTAATTCATCTGTCCAACTTCTCCTCGGTTTATTCTCGTTAAACTGTCTAACTTCTTTGTTTAATCTCATTAATCTGTCTAACTTCTTGGTTTATTCTCACTTTGTGTATTAACTTTTCCTTGGTTTATTTTCATTAAGTTGTCTAACTTTTCCTCGGTTTATTCTCATAAACCTGTCTAACTTCTTGGCTTATTCTCACTAAGGTGTCTAACTTCTCCTTGGTTTATTTTCATTAAGTTGTCTAACTTAACCTCGGTTTATTCTCATTAACCTCTCTAACTTCTTGGTTTATTCTCACTAAGGTGTCTAACTTCTCCTTGGTTTATTTTCATTAAGTTGTCTAACTTAACCTCGGTTTATTCTCATTAACCTCTCTAACTTCTTGGTTTATTCTCACTAAGGTGTCTAACTTCTCCTTGGTTTATTCTCATTAAGCTATGTAACATTTCCTTGGTTTATTCTCCGTAATCCGTCTAACTTTTCCTTGGTTTATTCTCATTAATCTGTTAAGCTTCTCTATTGTTTATTCTCACCAAGAAGTCTAGTTTCTCCTTGGTTTATTCTCATTAATCTGTTTAACTTCCGCTTGGTTATTTTTCCTTAATCTCACTGGAATGTCCTTAGTTTATTCTCACTAAGCAGTCTAACATTTAACTTCTCCTTTGTTTATCTTCATTAAGCTGTCTAATTTTTCCCTGGTTTATGCTCATTAACCTGTCTAACTTCTCATTGGTTTATTCCCATTAATCTGTCTAATTTCCCCTTGGTTTATTCTCATTAATCTGCCTAACTTCCCCTTGGTTTATTCTCATTAATCTGTTTAACTTCTTCTTGGTTTATGCTCATTAATCTGTCTAACTTCCCCCTGTTTATTCTCATTAATCTGTTTAACTTCTCCTTGGTTTATTCTCATTAAT
>NC_090755.1:9732461-9734961 GCF_036898095.1 Palaemon carinicauda
GGACCAGTAAATATGAGTGGCTATTGTAGTTTTCACATCATTTCGTATTAAAAGGTTTACTTATGAATTATAGAATATTACTCATTCAGCCATCGGTATTGAATCAAAGTGCCATCTTATATGCTAACTTGCTGAGGAAGTTTATAGCATTTTTTTTTATCATAAGACTGTACCCTATGTGAAGGGAGTACACATAGTGTACCCGACTAAGTCAGAAAGGCGGACACTTTGCTATCCATGTAGACACCTCAGGATTATTTATGTAACCAGCGGATAGGTTTAGGTGTTACACTAATACACGCACAAACACAGTCATTTCAACACCTAAAAATATAACAAGACAACTCACACATCTCGCACTGTCGACCTAACTACGCTATGACTCCTCAGTGCTGGGAGGCAGGGCGATGGTGGCTGGTCCGATACACAAACATACGCTACCGGGGTCTAAGCGACGTCAGGCAGGGCAGCCGGTCGGGACTATGGTCTACCCCAAAAGCCAAAGCAAAGGCCTTCAAAAGAAGGCAACCGTGTTACCCATTACGAATTGAAGGAAAAGCATGCTAATAGTAGATGATCATACTTTATAGATGTTATTCTAAGGTCTTTGTAGCATCAATTTTGTCCCTATCTGTATTATGTTTTAGCCTTTTTATTATTTGTGTTTATTCCACCTTCCTGTCCAACCTCTGAAGTTTAACCTCATTGTGTTATTTAGTTCTCCCCAGTTAAACCTCTGTCCTCAATGGCTTCTTTCCAGCCTTTAGACCATGTAACCCAAATACCTAAATCAGATCCTTAATAAGGCGGGTTTACACAGTCGAACGCGGTTCGACAGACAAGTGTGTGAAGTGATGTTCGAACGTGTGAAGGGGGTATTCGGTTGTCGAACAGGCTTGTGGAATGGTTCGAAGAATGTCTATTCTCGCCTGACTTTTGTGGGCGGGGCTTCATTGTCCATAAACCTTATGCATTTGTGGCTGACTCCACTTCTTCGAACCGATTGACAAGCAGGTTCGTCAACCTGGTTCGACGAACTGTTCGATCGTGTAAACCCCGCTTAAGGCTATGCTAATAATCTTGACAATAACAACCAGGTTAATGAGAGAGCGGTTACACGACCACTACAAATCTCGGATGGTCAACCCCTCTGCGTTTTCCCACCAACAGCCGTTTCTAGCGGCGCTTATGGATCAGGAGAGCCTTTCCAGGAGTGATTTGCTTGTTCTTCTTGTGGAAGTTTTTCAGGGAGGTATCGATGCCGTAAGTATACAATAGTTAAACTAAATTCTTTATGCTGTGAATTAAAAGACTTAATTTCGTACTGTGAGACCACAAGTTTGAATAACTCATATTTAGGGGTTGTGGTGACTGATGTGGTAACGTCCCTGACTGGTGAACGCCAGACTTGGGTTCGAGTCCCGCTCAAACTCTATACAGTAGTTTCTTTGATCGCTACAACCTCGCCATTCTTGTGTGCTAAGGATGGGGCGTTTTGGGGGAGCCTATAGGTCTATCTGCTGAGTCATCAGCAGCCATTGCCTGGCCCTCATTGGTCCTAGCTTGGATGGAGAGGGGGCTTGGGCGCTGATCATATGATACATATGGCCAGTCTCTTGGGCATTGTCTGCCTGCTAGGGCAATGTCACTGTCCCTTGCCTCTGCTATTCATGAGTGACCTTTAAACTACCAGTCAGGTAACTTTGAAATATTACAATTGCTTTTCCGTGTGAATCGAGCTGACCATGGATAGCGTTCCTCTAAAAATGTTTGGCTTAATCATATTAATAACCATTCTTCTTCTTCTTTGTCTACATCTTTTCCCACTTCTATGTGGGGGTCGATGTTTCTGGTCAGCTTTCTCCATCTATCTCTGTCCCACACTTCATCACCGGTTAATCCCTCGAAGGTCATCCTTGATACAGTCCATCCACCTTCGCTTTGGTCTCCCTCTCCTTCTCGTTCCCTGTACCTCCATTACCATCACACTCCTCCCAATATACTGTTCATCTCTTCTCATGACATGACCATACCACTTCAGTCTACTTTCTTGGATCTTATCTGATAGTTTTCTAACTCCTGTGGTACCCCTAATTACCTCATTCCGTATCTTATCTCTTCTTGTCACCCCACACATCCATCTCAACATTCTCATCTCTGCCACATCCATCTTCTTCTCTTCTTTCCTCTTTATTGCCCACGTCTCCCCTCCATATTAATAACCATTCATTGTTTAAAATTTGTGATTTTTCATAAGACCTTGTCTAATTTTAGAACCAAACTGCAGTGTCACTAAGCACATATGTTGATACAATTTTAGCAACTCTGTCACCTTCATTAGCCTATTGCCATGAGAAATTTGTTTGCAAAAAAGCCAAAAGGTGGCAATGTGCTCCATCCTTGGTTAATATTAGTTGTGACAGCCAGATAAACGGAGATAATCCTATGCTATGATAGAATAATTGTTTAGTTTTACCTTTCTATCTGTTCACCTATTGCC
>NC_090755.1:9739961-9759961 GCF_036898095.1 Palaemon carinicauda
TGGGCAGGTTATGAGGCTGAACATGATGCCAGATGCCCCGATTGGCGTAAAGTTGGTTCCCAGATAACTTGGAACCACGTGTCTGTGTATTGTGAAGACTGAGACTATCCCTACAATCTGAAGATGATTTTAGCATTTTCTTACATATGTTGTAATGGGACACAAATTTGTGTCTATGGAATATTTTAAAGCACTTTGAGATCTAAAATTTCCATGTATTCAATGTTTTTGGGGAAAATTAAGAAACCAATTTGCGTCTGTGGAATATTCTAAAGCACTTTGAGACCTGAAATTTCCATATATTCAGTGTTTTTGGGGAATATTAAGAAACCAATTTGCGTCAGTGGAATATTCTAAAGCACTTTGAGACCTGAAATTTCCATATATTCAGTGTTTTTGGGGAAAATTAAGAAACCAATTTGCGTCTGTGGAATATTCTAAAGCACTTTGAGACCTGAAATTTCCATATATTCAGTGTTTTTGGGGAAAATTAAGAAACCAATTTGCGTCTGTGGAATATTCTAAAGCACTTTGAGACCTGAAATTTCCATATATTCAGTGTTTTTGGGGAATATTAAGAAACCAATTTGCGTCAGTGGAATATTCTAAAGCACTTTGAGACCTGAAATTTCCATATATTCAGTGTTTTTGGGGAAAATTAAGAAACCAATTTGCGTCTGTGGAATATTCTAAAGCACTTTGAGACCTGAAATTTCCATATATTCAGTGTTTTTGGGGAAAATTAAGAAATCAATTTGCGTCTGTGGAATATTCTAAAGCACTTTGAGACCTGAAATTTCCATATATTCAGTGTTTTTGGGGAAAATTAAGAAATCAATTTGCGTCTGTGGAATATTCTAAAGCACTTTGAGACCTGAAATTTCCATATATTCAGTGTTTTTGGGGAAAATTAAGAAACAAATTTGCGTCGGTGGAATATTCTACAGCACTTTTAGACCTGAAATTTCCATATATTCAATGTTTTTGGGGGAAAATTAAGAAAAGTCTGGTACGCTACCCAGTAGGTGGTGCTTGTACAAGTGTGTACTGTGTATCGTCATTTGTTGATATTGTATAAGTTTCAATAAATTTTTTAAATTGCGCATGGTATATATGTATACATGAATCTCTCTCTCTCTCTCTCTCTCTCTCTCTCTCTCTCTCTCTCTCTCTCTCTCTCTCTCTCTCTCTCTCTCTCTCTCTCTAAATGTCTGTCTATACTTTATTTTGTATTCTTTTGTATAACCTTCATTATATACTGTAGATATAAACAATAATGTTTTAATATGTACTTAAATGTCTGTATGTATATATATATATATATATATATATATATATATATATATATATATATATATATATATATATATATATATATATATATATGTGTGTGTGTGTGTATGTATATATGTATACTTTATTTTTTTTATTAATTTGGCACAACGTAATTACAATGTAGATGTAAAAAAAAAATTACGGTTCCCTTGTACTCATCTCAATCTCTCTCTCTCTCTCTCTCTCTCTCTCTCTCTCTCTCTCTCTCTCTCTCTCTCTCTCTCTCTCTCTCTCTCTCTCTTTAAGAGTGAGGTGCCGTTACAAAGAAAATAGTCTCCAAGTAATTCGGTTTGACACTTGACTCCATAATGATCATAATCAGTTTTCTGTTTCCATGAAAAGTGAATTGAACAAACTTAGGTCCTGTCAGTTTGTGTTTTACAAATAGTTAGGTAAGCAAAATTCAGTGTATATACTGTTAAAACCTTTAAAAAATCCCTAAGAAGAGAACCTTGCAAGAAATGTCAGCGTAGGCCTATGAAATATTGTACCCGAAAGCGTTTACCGGCCGAACCTTTTCTCAGAAAGGTAAGGTAAGTACAGTACGAGGCTCAATTTTTGCTGGCTGTAATTGTTTACATTTATCTGTAAGATACGTTTGAGACATTATTTGTTTCTTGTAATTGCTTAGCCCTAAAAGGGAGGTCTTTTTGAGACTTATTATTCGATGCCTGTAATTTAGTAGACCAAATTGGTTCTATCACACCCTGTAATACAATACAAATATACCGTTAGCCTAGGGTAGGTCTACAGCTCACTGTAACTAGTTACATAATTGAACGCTAGGCTAAACCTATAGGTTTTTTCAGTTTTCAAAATCATGTATAGTACACAGTGTATGCTTAGCATTCACATGGCAGCAAATCGATCCCCGCCTTGACCGTGATTTTAAGCTTTATACTGGTGAGGCCATTACGGTAATATTTCGGTATAGTCCCACCCAACGCCATTACTGCTTGCCAATACATAGAAGCTTGATGTTTTTCTTTTTTCATGATCAAACCAAGCGCACGGAGTAGCATAAACCATTAAATTTCAATTTTCTGATACAGTCTAATGGTTTTTGCTCAGCCGTGCGCTCGTTTTGCTCCAAAAAAGAAAAACGTCTAGCTCCTATGCACTGGCAAGCGGTAATGGCGCTGGGTGGGACTTGCTCGGCTGACTTTCTGGGAACCATCTATTCTGATGAAACTGAAACCAGCCATCATTAACCCTTGTTTTTATGCATATAAAACCTAGCTAATGTTGAACTATGCCAAAGAAGGCATAGTTTACAGTTTGCTAGGCTGGTCTAGCCTTTGCTAGGCATTTGGGTAAATACCTGTATATACGATACTTTAATTTTTAGTCTTATATGAACCATAATTTTCCCGATCTGTTATCGTATGTTTTATCAATATATGATTATTGTTGCAAACTCTCAGTTTATGAGATTTTTCCTCCTTATATTCAATTATGGGCGTCCCAGTAGGAAACATTAAAAGTGACTGGTTTTCACCAATAATTATGATTAGAAATGCTTTAAAAACACTATACCACCAGTTGGACAAATCTATTTTTCATCTATTTGGCTGGAAATTAAATATATAAGTGACCATAATTTGTATCTCGCATCAATTGGTCTTTACTGCTCTTTGACACACTTCGCTCTCAGTTAAACATTTTTGGTAGGCACGTATGGATCTGGCTAGAGGTAATGCATATACAGTACATACATACTTAAGATAAGGATAGGGAAGTGGAGAATATGGGATAAGGAAGAGTACCCCTGGATGCAATCCAGTTTATAGCCCGAAGGCAGGTACTCGGGATGGGAAGGAATAAGGAAAAAGGGAGAAAGAGAAGTACAGGAGGAGAATAAAAGAGAGGGGCAGACCCTCGTGTGATGTTGAGTTAATTTAGGAGCCAAATGCAAGTGCAGGCGACTAAGAATGAAAAGAAAAGGAAAGGACAAGCAGGGAGAGGAAGGGTTTTTTTTTGGTTCACACGGTCTAGCCCTATTGCAAGGTGACACTATTTGAAGGTAAAAAAGTTATGATGGCAAATTGGTAATGAAGAATGGATATACTGCGCACACTAACTCTTGTGTGATTGTTTGTTGAAATTTTTCACTTTTAGAAGAGTAACATTAATTGTAAAGTGAATTGAGTGTTATAATTATAATCAAATGCTGGAATAGATGAAATTACAATAAATTACATAAGAGGATTGAACACCCCTTAAGGGAAACTTCCTTTTGTAACTGCATTCTTGATGGAACTGGTGTGGAGTGGCGACGTTGGTGTTTGAATGACTGTTGTTATGCATGAGTTACCAGATTTGGAAGCTCTTAATTGGTTTGAAAGGGAAGCTAATGATTAAGTCGTACAATAAATAAGAAAAATACTACCGAGCGATCGCGAACAACATATGCGCAATACAGTACCCTACATCGTTCTCCAAAAAGTAAACAATGGATTTAGACGAAGTCAGTGGCAATCTCATTTTAGTCGACCAATACACAAGTTGTTATGCCCCAACACGTTTTAGTCATACAAAATCACTTCAAAACGACAGGCAGTCTTTCATTTCAAATAGAGAATTATTGTTTGCCTACAAATTAAAGTACACAATCATACTATTAATGTAATTTTTTAAGACCGTTAGATGGCCCGTGCTGATAAATGTTAAGCCCTGTCTACACGATCAAGCATGCCCGGCGGGCAAACAGTGATACCAGACCACAATAGTTAGTAAGAATGAGGGTTGATGACATCAGAAGTGGGAAAACCCCAGACAGGGATATGGCCTCATACAGTGTTGCCAGATTCCTGCCTTTAGTTTTCCTGCTTCTGACGTCATCAACCCTCGTTTTCACTAACTATTGTGGCCTGGTATCACTGTTTGCCTGTCGGGCATGCTCGATCATGTGGACAGGGCTTTACCATTAACACCACCCACAATTCCGAATGTATTTTTGTGTCTGAATAACCAGATTTCACTAGGGAAATAAACACGGAAGTACGACGAAGTGAAGTTCCCACCTATCCTAACTTTAGATGCAATGTCATAACTGTCAAAAGGGGTCTACCCCTCCCCTGCAACTGTCATGATGCTATGTTCTCCCCCTAACCCAAGTGTATTTTCCTTGTTTTCAAATTTGAATCTGAGGTTCGCCACTAGCATTGTTTCAGTTGTGGTGTAGGAAGTGATTAATGAAAGGGACTAGTTTCTGTGGCTTGAATTTTTTCAATTTGTGTTTGGTATTTTAAAAAACCTCCTGAAATTGAATTTGAACTTCAGTCTGGTGGTGAAGACACTTTTCTCGTGAGCAAGAGGGCCTTGTTTCGATTCACAGTCAAGGAAGAACGATTAAGGCATGTAAAGTCATGTGGCATTTTGCGAGTTTGGTTCATTGTAGGTTGGACATTTTTATACAGTTGCAAATATACATTTCCTTTTTTATTTATTACATTCAGTAAATCAGATAGTTAGTAAAGATCCTAAATTGGCTAATGATGGTCTTTTAACGGTTCATTGGCTTTCATAAACTCTTAAATGTAGTCTAGACCTAACCTAAGATAGATAAAAAATTATACAGTATTGCAACACAAGGAAAAAAATTATTTACATGGTTTGCTGTTATTCAGTTTTTAAATATTAAACTTAGCCGGTGAATATATAAATAGCTGACGTCTCCGACGGTCGACAGATTCCAAAAACTCGCGAGCGATCGCCATGAAGGCTGCCGGGTGTGCCCACCAGCGCCGACTATCGGCCAGATACCGCATATACTTCTCAACCAAACCAGTTCTTCTCTGTCGGTGTTAAAGACAACACTGGTTCCGCTCGCGCTTGACCTCGAGTTTTCTACCGATTGGTGAAGTACTTGGTTTTGGTTTTATTGCTTTCGCCGTGTTGGATTATTCAATACTATCTTCAAAAGAAATGCTTTTGAAAGGAGAGGAAAAGTTTTTGCCCTTGCTTTTTTAATCTCGCTCTGGTTTTTCCATAGAGAAAAGATGGCCGACCCTTCCCTCAGTGTACGGAAGTGTGTTAAAGGCTTTTAGTAATTATTTTATCACTTTATAAATTATTGTTGATATTTATAGATTTACCTCTATATGTTTTATATCTCACCCGCCTTTATTAGGCCTCTTCGATTAGCTTTCCATTTATACTAAACACCGAGATAAATTTTATGTTTTTGTTTATATGCGGCCTTTACCTATTCTTTGTAGGCGGTCCTGACTTGGAAAACGAAGTTAAACAACGTTGAGCCCATTCAACTTTTATTTTTGTTTAGATTAAAACAGTTGCTCTGTAAGAGTGATGAGATGAATATTTTTAGAAAATATTTTAAGAAATTTATTCTTTGAATAGTCTTCGTGCTGTTTTTCAAAGATGGACTAACTTTTGGTTTATTTATGCTACGCAGTTTGCGCTCTATCGTTACGATAGAGAAAGAGAGAATCACGGTTTCACTTTGCAGAAAGAGTAAATCGATTTTGACGTTTTGTTCATTCTTCTTTCAAACTGTAAGTTTTTTAGATACTAATTTAAAGGAACATGTTAATTGTCAATTTCTTAGTCCTTTCAGTTTTTTCCTTTAGTCAAATAACCTGTTATTGACGAAGGGTGAGTGAGCCATTCTCTTGTGAGTGACAAGAGAGAGAGAGAGAGAGAGAGAGAGAGAGAGAGAGAGAGAGAGAGAGAGAGAGAGACGATCCGATCTTTATTCTCGTCCCAAGTCTCTGTACAAGGAGTTTGGGAGCGAGTAACGTTGTTCTCGATTCAGATTTTTACTCTCGTCCCAAGTCTCTGTACGGGGAGAGAGGATAAAACGTTTTAGTTTTTATTCTCATCCCAAGGCACTGTACGGTGAGAAATTGAAAACGTAGTCCTTAGTGAACTAGTTTTTAGTCTCATCCCCAGTCACTGATCTTTTTAACTTTATATATTTCCGTTTTATTCGATATATATGTATATGTTTATTGATTTTTGCATGTGTGTTTCATTTTGTACTACTGTAATGTGCTTACATTATACGACTCATTTCGCAATTCTAACCTTTTGATTTAAGGGAGAATTGCGTGCTTCAGGTAGAAATCAGCTTTATTCATGTCTAATGTGAAATTATTAAAAAATGCGATATCAGTGAAGAAAGTGCAAAAAACATGTTCTGTGTTGCGGAGGGTTCGTTTGGTCGTGCTTGTCGCTTGCCTAGTCCGAGACCTCTTTCAGGCTCCCCTGCACCAGGGAGAAGGAATGTCCTAGGACCTAAGGGAGTGAGGGGGTGTAAACCAACGTACAGACGTTCCCTCAAAGGTATCAGACATTGCTCGTCAAGCACGTCCTTGCCATAAGACAGGAGAGACGAAGTTTCTCCTCGTCCTCCGATGATTCGTCTCTTTAAAAGCCTGGGCGTAAGGTTTCGAGACGGTTGAAACGTTTATTAGTTCCTTCAGAACAAGTTCAACGTCCTAGCTGTAGTCATCATGAGAGTCCCGTTCATAGCGATGACGTTCATGTACAGACGTTTCTGCCACAGACTCGACGTGACGTTGAGCGGTAGACACCATAGACACAACGTGACGTCGAGTGTCAGTCACCGTAGTCACGATATAGCATCGATCAGCAGTCACTGCTGTTACTACGTGACGTTTGAACGTCAGCCACCGCAGTCACAGGTTGATCCGAAGTGAAGTGTTTTGCAAGATATGCTGTTAAAGCTTTCTTCTTTAATAGAAGCTTACGATCCTGTTCCTGTGCGAAAGGATCCTTTGCTTTTTGTACGTCACGGTTCTGGGATACGTGATTCGGGTCTTCAACCTTCTAAACGAGCTTTGTTACGCCACGCTGACGTTATCCCTAGTGACAGCTTTGCTGTTAAACGAGATGCGGAGCATAAATCTCGATGTAACTTTGATCGCTTTGAACGTCAGTCACCGCAGTCACAGCGTGACGTTGAGCTGCAGACACCGCAGACACGACGTGACGTTGAGCGATAGACACCGTAGACATGACGTGACGTCGAGGGTCAGTCATCGTAGTCACGATATAGCATCGAACAGCAGTCACCGCTGTTACTACGGGACGTTTGACCGTCAGTTACTTCTGTCACGACGTGTAGTAGAATAACATTCTCTGCAGTCACATCGTGACATCGACCCTCCAACTTTAACTTCTGTTCATATACAAGTTGATGTAGCCTGTCAGGCTTTTCCTTCACGTCATTCTGAATATAAATCTCCCTCTCGCAAGACTTTAGATTTATCAGATGATGTGCCTTCTGAAGAAGTTGATGACCCCCTTTCAACTAATGTACCTTTGGGGAGTCATTCAGAAGAGGAGTATCCTAGGGTGGTCCAACAATCCCTTGTTTTATACTTATGAATTTCTTTAGTGAAATTTTGTCCTACTCGTTTTGTAACGGCTGCTCCGCCGTCTGAGTTTACTCTTGGCATGACTTTCTTCGACGCCTACATTTACGAAGTCAGTTCTCTCTTGTTCTTCCAAGAGAGCCATGCTCTTACTGGGAGACTGGTTGGAATCCAGGAGAAGTTTAGGAAAGTCTGCTTTTGCTTTTCCTCCTTCTTAATTAGCTTCTCGCTCGAGCGTCTGGTGTAACACAGGAGAAGTTCTCGGCTTGGGAGTACCTGCCTCTGCCCAGGGAGACTTCTTAAGCCTAGTGGACTCTCCTCGTCGTCTAGCCATGAGACGCTCCAAGATTTTATGGTCTGCTTCAGAGCTAGACCATCTCCTGTTAGGAGTTTTTTCGAGCGTTTGAAGTATTTATTTGTTGGATTGGTCCCTGGGAGCCTTAAGGAAGAAGGTCTCTCCAGCTGTCAATGTATTGCTGTACAATTATGTCATGCATGAACAAGGCTATCAGGGATGGCTCCAATGATCTGGCAGCCACGTTCACTGCAGGAGTACTTAAGATGTAAGTGCGCTCAATGTGTTCATTGTCAAGACAAAGTTCACGATGAAGACTACCAAATCTGTCTTGGCAGCAGTAAGGGAAGGCGACTGGATGGTCTTTCTCGACCTTCAGGATGCATACTTCCACATCCCAATTCATCCAAACTTTCAACAACATCTGAGGTTTGTAGACGGGAAAGTAGTGTACCAATTTCGAGCACTGTGCTTCGGCCTCATTCCTGCTCCTCTTGTTTTTACAAGGCTCTTGCAAAATGTAGCAAGCTTTCTACATTTTTTGAGGATTCAGAGCCTCCCTTTATTTTGACGACTGGCTAATCAGGGCGTCGTCATTAAATCGCTGTCTGGAGAGCCTCTAATGGACATTAGACCTAACCAAGGAGCTAGGTCTCATAGTGAACGTAGAGAAGTCGTAACTTACAGTACTCCATCCCAGACTATTCTTTATTTGGGAATGGAGATACAGTGTCGAATTTTTCGGGCCTTTTCGTCTCCCACAAGAATGGAACAAGCTCTGTTAAAAGTCCGTCACTTGCAAGAGAAAAACAGTTGCTCTGTAAGAGTTTGAACGAGCCTCGTGGGAACTCTTTCATCGCTGGAGTAGTTTATCTCTCTGAGGAGACTCAACCTTTGCCCTCTCCAATTTCACCTAAACCATTGGAACAAGGAGAAGGGCTTAGAGAGTATCTCTTTCCCAATCTCCAACTCAGTCTAGACATGTCTGACTTGGTGGGACAGCAACATCAGACTTCGAGAAGGTCTTTCTCTTGCGAACAAGAACCCAAACCATGTGTTGTATTCAGATGCATCGGATTTGGGTTAGGGAGCTCCACTGGACAGTCTGGAATGCTCGGGTCTTTGGTCCACGGATCAGAAGGAACTCCATTTAAGGCAAGTAACATCTCTCTTTTGACGAGATTTGTGCAAGGAGAAATGAATGTCTTGGCGGACTGCCTCAGCAGAAGAGGACAAGTCATCTCCATGGAGTGGACGTTGCACAAGACTGTGTGCGAGAAGCTATGGATGACATGGGGTCAACCCACCATAGATCTTTTTGCGACTTCACTGACAAAGAGGCTCTAGACTTACTGCTTTCCAGTTCCAGATCCAGAGGCAGCCCACATAGACGCTTTCCTGCTGGACTGGTCTCACCTAGACGGTTATGCCTTTCTACCTTTCAAGATCCTAAACAAGGTGCTGCAGAAGTTCACCTCTCACGAAGGGACCAGGTTGACGTTGGTTGCTCCCCTCTGGCCCGCGAGAGAGTGGTTCACAGAGGTACTTCTATGGCTGGTAGACGTTCCAAGAAGTCTGCCGTTACGGATGGATCTCTTGCGACAGCTTCACGTAAAGAGATTTCATCAAAGCCTCCCCACGCTTCGTCTAACTGCCTTCAGACTATCGAAAGATTCTCTTGAGCTCGAGGGTTTTCGAAGGAGGCAGCTAGAGCGATCGCGAGGGCTAGAAGATCCTCTACCATCAGGATCTATCAGTCAAAATGGGAGGTATTTAGAGACTGGTGCAAGTCCTCCTCTATTTCCTCTTCCAGTGCCTCTGTAGCGCAGATTGCGGATTTTCTGCTTTATCTAAGAAACGGTCGCTCCCTCTCTGCATCCACCATTAAAGGCTACAGAAGCATGTTAGCTTCTGTTTTCAGGCATAGGGGTTTGGATCTTTCTAATAACAAAGATCTCCAAGACCTGCTTAAGTCTTTCGAGACTTCCAAGGAGCGTCATATTTCGACTCCTGCTTGGAACTTGGACGTGGTCCTACAGTTCCTTATGTCAGACAGGATTGAACCATTAAATTCAGCCTCCCTGAAGGATCTTACCCTCAAGACACTTTTTTTGGTGAGCTTGGCTTCGGCTAAAAGGGTTAGTGAGATACATGCTTTTAGCAAGAACATCGGCTTCTCCACTAATAAAGCAGTATGTGCTCTTCAACTTGGTTTTTTGGCCAAGAATGAACTTCCGTCTCGTCCTTGGCCTAAATCATTTGAAATCCCCAGTCTTTCTGAGATTGTGGGGAATGAAGTTGAAAGAGTGCTGTGCCCCGTTAGAGCTCTTAAATTTTATTTATCCAGAACTAAACCGCTACGAGGTTGTTCAGAGGCTTTATGGTGCTCCGTTAAAAAGCCCTCTTTGCCCATGTCTAAGAATGCGTGGTCTTATTTTATTAGACTTTTGATTCGGGAGGCACACTCTCATTTAAGTGAGAAGGATCGTAATTTACTTGAAGTCAAGGCTCATGAAGTTAGAGCGATAGCAACTTCAGTAGCGTTTAAGCAAAATAGATCCATTAAAAGTATTATGGACGCGACCTTTTGGAGAAGCAAGTCGGTATTCGCTTCATATTACTTGAAAGATGTCCAGACTCTTTATGAGGACTGCTACACACTGGGACCATTCGTAGCAGCGAGTGCAGTAGTGGGTGAAGGCTCTACCACTACATTCCCTTAATCCCAATATCCTTTTAATCTACTTTTGAAATTTTTAATCTTATTTTGGGTTGTAAGGGAGACTAAGAAGTCTTTCGCAATCTTTTTGATTTGGCGGGTGGTCAAAATATTGTTTCTTGAGAGCGCCCAGATTAAGGGTATTGATGAGGTCCTGTTATAGAGGTGTTCACCCTGGATATAGCAGCTCCTGGGAGTCTTTCAGCATCCTAAGAGGATTGCTGGGCTTCGTGAGGATAGCGGACTAATGAGGCAGAGTAATTATCAGAGTCAGCTTCCTTACCAGGTACCTATACTTAAGTTTGTTTTTTGAATAGTTGTCAAAAACTCTTGAGCATATACGCCTTTATTGTTTTAATACTGGTCTCTACCCACCACCATGGGTGTGAATCAGCTATTTATTTATTCACCGGCTAAGTTTAATATTTAAAAATGATATTTTCATTATAAAATAAATTTTTGAATATACTTACCCGGTGAATATATAATATTAAAGGCCCTCCCTTCCTCCCCGATAGAGACCCTACGGACTGAGAAGAACTGGTTTGGTTGAGAAGTATATGCGGTATCTGGCCGATAGTCGGCGCTGGTGGGCACACCCGGCAGCCTTCATGGCGATCGCTCGCGAGTTTTTGGAATCTGTCGACCGTCGGAGACGTCAGCTATTTATATATTCACCGGGTAAGTATATTCAAAAATTTATTTTATAATGAAAATATCATGTTAGTTAGGTTAGATAGGGACGTGCCTTTGTTGATTTTGACATTTTATCGGTAAATTAGGAAAAATAAAAACAAAATCATCATTAAAAGATTTATTGAATAAATGCCTCTGGGTATCACACACATTACAAAAAGTGAGGTTCATTAGAAAAAATATGAAAAATATATAAGCAGTACCATCTGTTACTTTGAAGAATCTCGTGAAGAAAAAAAGGGATTCTGGATGAATATTTTAAATGTCAGAAGTGAGCATTGTAATACCTGTATTAAAAAAGTACAGTAACTACTGGTAAATATCCTTGGGAAAACGAACACAGTATGTTGCATAACGTCTTCTTTTCAGAATTAATTTCTGAAAAGTTGCGTTTTACGCAGGTGTCATACAAATCTTTCTTGTCCCTGTACGTCATGTTTTCACGATGTGTTTTTCATGCAATTCATCATTTATCAAATGTTTGTCACATTAGATTTGCACCGGTAATTAGTCTAGAAACAGAATATCGATTACTTGTTAACTTTGGCAGCTAGATGCTGAGAGATGATAGCAAGTGTGTCTGAGTACCACTGCTTTGAACAATATTGCCTCAAGATGGAGTCACATAAGGTATTTTTAGGCCAGACTATAAACAAGTACGCATTAATAGTTGCAAATCCAGATCTGGGCAGGTTCGTCACATTGCTTCTCGGAAATCAATCAGTCTACACTTGGAGAAATAAATAGGCTGTCAATACTTCTCTTGAACTACAAGCAACACAGGGTCCACACAGTGGGCAATATGATTAAGCAATGCTTGTGGAGTTATGTATTATTGCATGTTGAAGATTTGAGTTTATTGATGCTGTACAATTATCAGTTTTTTTATCCAGGACTCTGTGCTGTAACAAAATGTAACTCTAAAGTACAGTGCATTAGTGTTCTAATCGATTAACATAATGCATTTACAGAATTCATAAAATGATGCCTATTACTTGTTTAAATGCATTAAGACTTAACTTTGAATGAACAAAAGCCTTGTTTAGGACAATAAGTAATTATTTAACGAAACAATTTTTGTTCTTTGAAAGTTAAGCACCAGGAGTGGGTTGTGTGACACATTCATTTTTGGCTCCTGTTCAGAGAGTTATAGGGAATGAACATTAAGATACAGTACTGTGTTCTGAAAAATTTGTAGTATAAAAAACAGAATGGGAATACATTCTTAGGAACATCAACTGTAAAAGCTAAGAAAGACTGTATTGTTAACTTAACATCCTAAGCATAATAGTAATAAATTATGAAAATAAAATGTAGCCGAACTAGTATACCCAGTTCCTAGGAAAGAAAATTATCCCAACTTGTTGATTCTTAATTTTTTTTGATGACTAATTTTGAAAATTTATGAGATTATGTGCCAGAGAAGTGTTAATTTTTTTCACATTTTACATTACTGTACTTTTGGTTGAAAATTTTTTCTTGAAGCAAATAAATAATAGTACCAAAAATTCCTCCAAGTAATAAACTTCAGAGTTTTGTATCTTGAGTTTGGATGGGGTTATAATATACAGTACATTTAATAACTATAAAAGCAAATGCAGGTCAGGGAAACGAAAGTAGGAGAGAGAGAAAGGAGGAGATGGAGGAGACTGTAACCTCAAACGAAATTACAGATCTGTCTTAAGACGATTGTTGCAGGAAGTGAAATCCGAAGCTTGGCAGTCTTTCGTCATTAAGTCATCATTTACCGTTTGTAAGTTAGTAATTGGCACTGAAGCTTTGCAGTTGATTATTGCTAATTACGTTTCGTTTGATACAAACGGTTATAACCACTGAAGGGCAATGTATGTGTAAGGAGAGTCCCATACATTGCTAATTACATGTACAGTAAAAGTATTTAATTATACATCTATAAAATTGATGGCACTATAGTTATGAAGTATTATTCTGATAATCTAATAAAGGCGATTTAGTTTATCCTAAGTAAAATATAGTCAAGGAATACTAGAGATTTGGAATAAGCCTTTTGCTTTCATCAAGGTAGTCAGATGAAACTGAAATGGTATATTAATAGTCGTAATAATAATCAGAATAGTAGTCATCAGATGCTACATTAGTAGCTGCAGGTGGTGGTGGTGGAGGGGCCTTTGTTTTAGGCTTGGCAGGAGCAGCAGCGCCAGTTGGTCTAGGTTGGGGGCGACCAAGACCTCTCCTTCTGCCTCCCAAACCGCTCAGAATCATGCGTACCTCCTCAGGTGGGGTATCTTCAACTGTACCAATTTCTGTGATCTTCACATCTCCTCCTTGGTATTTGATATCCGAAATGCCATAATTTGGACGCCTAAATTTGCTAGGCTCTTCTGGCTGGGGAGCAAGAGATACAATTGTGGCTGGGCCGTGGTCGACATCGTTGGGGCTGGTTTCCAGGCTTGGAGGGGTGCTTATCCTCATTCTGGTGTTTCCTCTGACCCGATTTCGGACTGCGTCAGAGATCGGAGGCTCGAAGATGCTCTCAGCGGCTTGTTTAATAGGGGCTTGGGTTGTTTCGACAATGGGGTGTGATGGTGGTGCTGGTGTAGTGTACCTGTTGAGGACATAAATATTTAAATTCATATAGGGAGGCTTTTATTATATTACTTATTGTAGGGCTATAATTCAGGCAGCACCAGAAGGTGTTACCTTTCAGTAGAGGCACATTTGGTTTTAACATGAAGCTCCCTTGTTACCTAGGAATCTTGCTAGAGGGGACATAGAGTTTGATCAAGGCTGAACAATTTATGCATGTTCCATTCAACTGACTGTACCTGGAAGTTATTAGATTCTAGTGGGTCATAACCAGGTTCTATATGAACATGGACTAATAAATTAATTGTATCAGACATTAGGAAAGGGTGGGGGCATATTTGTGTACTCTATCCTTTTCCTACCTTGTTGAGTAATGGTATATACATAGATGAAACCATTTGAATAATGTACTTCATACTGTACTTAGCTACGTGGCCAGAAAGCTTTGCACAATAATGTATAATGTAGGTAAATACATTGTGTAAGTATATGTGCATATACATATGTATATAGTGTATATTTTACAATACATTACAACATTCCAATTAATGAATTATTGCCAGAAAAAGTCACCCAGTTGTTTTCAGCAATGATTTATAGGACAGAGTTGCTAGCCTCGTGCATATTGAAATTACTTAGGCTATGTGCTGTCAAAAATTGTTTTCTGTAAGTGGTCACCCTTCCAAATTGGGATCATTATACATTCAGTAAATATAATTTTATGAGTATGTTTGCATAGATAAAGTTTGAATAGTTTATTACCTGGAATTCTTTCGTCTGCCGGTTCTTGCAGGTCGGGTAGGGACGGCAGCGGCGGTTGTCGTCGTTGGGGCCGAAGTCGAAGTTTCAGGTTCGTCTATGTTGATCCTTATGGGGATGGGCCTGAGTCTGACGCCAGCCAGCTCCTTCTCCCGTTCCTCAACGGGGATGTCCCTGAAGTCGATAACTGGTGTTTCTTCTTCTTGAATCACTTCCTCTGGAAACACTTCCTCTGGAAACACTTCTTCCTGGTGGTCCAACTGGACTATCTCGTCTGTCATGACTTTGTCTTCGCTCATTGCTCCATCTTCCATCATGATTTTGTCTTCCATTATTGGTTCATTCTCTGTCATTGTTTTGTCTTCCATCATAATTTTGTCCTCCATTATTGGTTCAGTCTCTGTCATTGTTTTGTCTTCCATCATAATTTTGTCCTCCATTACTGGTTCAGTCTCTGTCATTGTTTTGTCTTCCATCATGATTTTGTCTTCCATCATGGGCTTGTCAGCCATCACTGCTTCCTCTTGTCCCATGTCCATGGAGTCATCCTTTGGCATCATTGTGGTCACGTCGTCATGGCGTTCGGTTGGAGCGTCCACGACCGCCATCTCGGTTGTTGTTGGGGCTTCGGTTGTGGTGGTTGTAGTTGTAGTGGTGGTTGTTGTGGTAGTAGTTGTAGATTTCCTAAGGGGGCGACTGATACGGGGCGTTTTCCTGACGATTGTAGGACCCTGGAATTTCCTTCTGCCTCCACGGGTCGGTGCAAGTCTGAAATGGACGAGAGTAAAGTTTACACTTAAGATGAAGTTTTTTTTTTTTTTTAAATCCTATTTAATTGAAATGTCATAGAAGATTGTAATACATAATACTTTGAATAAATCTGATGTGCACTACGTTATGTTCAAACAGTACTCGGTGATAGTGAGCACATTAACCAAAACTGGAGAAAGTCAGCATTTTGAAACACATTTAGCAAATATTAGAACGCAAGTTAATTGTAAGATGTTGGATAATGTATTGTTTTAGAAGTTAGTCAGACTGTTATATTGTACTTTTAAAGTAATTTGACCAATCTAGTAGTAAAAACTGGTAACCACTTTGGTGTTTGTTGGAGTTAAGTCACAGTAGCCAAGACCCATAAGTTAATTTTTTTTGTGGGGATGAGCTAAAGCCTATAGATCTACTTTTTAGGTCATCAATAGACATTGTCTGGCCCTCCCTGGTCCTAGCTTGGGCACTAATCATTTGTCTATATGGTTGGTCTTTAGGGTATTGTCACTGTCCCATGCATCTGCCATTCATGAGTGACCTTTGAATCTCTAAATTTTAGTGTTGATTCCAAAAAAAAAAAAAATAAATAAAATAAAATCTGATTAAATTTATTAATAGAAATGATGAGAAATGATGAAATTGATAAGTGGTGGAGGGTCATAAAAAGTAAAAAGGGCATATGGAATGTCTTTGGTGGTGCACTGTAGGCATCGCTACACCTATTTTTTTGCCTTGATGCTGAATGGCCTACCCAGCCCCAACTCTAGCTCCAATGACCCAAATTCCATAAATCTAAACCAAATGGATTACACCAGAATGGATTTATCTTATACAAATCTATTGTATTACTGGGTGATTGGAAAATCCTAACACTGAGAGGCTGTAGATTACTTTTTTTTTTTTTATTTTTTTTTTACACACCGCCAACGAAGTTGGAAGGAGGTTATGTTTTCGCTCTTGTTTGTGTGCATGTGTGTGTGTTTGTTTATGAACAGCTTTCTGGCCACAATTTTAATCGTAGAGTAATGAAACTTCTTTTTTTTTATTGTGAGAATTCATAAATGACCTTTATCTACGTCATTGACCCCATCACATCGTGACGCCATTTTTTTTATTGTAATCAATCGATTGGTCAATGACCCGAACAGAATGCGCAAGTCTTTCAACTTTTACTTCAAAGTACTTTCAACTCCGGTCAATTTGAGGTCAGGGTCATTCACCTCGTAAGGTCAGGTTTTCTTGTGAGGGCTTAGTTCACTTCGCCATCAGTTTGGATATTTTTATTCGTGGTATTTAGGTCTTTTTTTATGAAGGAAAATATAGGTCAAGGTCATTTTTATTGTTGAGAATATATATATATATATATATATATATGTATATATATATATATATATATATAGAGAGAGAGAGAGAGAGAGAGAGAGAGAGAGAGAGAGAGCTTTAGAGTTCGATCCCATCGTAAGGTAAAGATTTAGCCTATTTCTTTTGGAACACGATTTTCCGTTTATTTTCACTACAGTAT
Source organism: Palaemon carinicauda (assembly GCF_036898095.1). NCBI lineage: Eukaryota > Metazoa > Arthropoda > Malacostraca > Decapoda > Palaemonidae > Palaemon > Palaemon carinicauda. Next base: position 9,756,986 of record NC_090755.1, read on the forward strand.
ATATATGTATATATATATATATATATATATGTGTGTGTGTGTGTGTGCGTGTGTGCGTGTGTTGATAATATGCTTATGAAGTAGGTCAAGGTCATGTCAGGTCAGTACGATATAGGTCAGTACAGAGACGGCAGTTTTACGCAGATATATTGACAGTGGAGAATTCTTTCCTTCTATCTACCTTGAGCTAGTTAAGGGCAGTGGGTTGCCTCTCCCGTCAGCCTCTGCACCATAGCAATAAAGGGAAAGAAATATTTCTTTTGAAGATTCCTTTAACTCTCATCGTCTTGAGCTATACAGGGTGACCCAAAAGTCTGTTGCCACGTTTGTGAATTTTATGTATATCTTTCCCTATGGTCTTAGATTTTTTTTAATACCCTGTAGGTCCTTAATATTTTAAGAAGCCATTTTGCATTGTTGTCTCCTTACCAGAAGATTGATTAAAAAAAAGATATATTTAATGAATTATAAGTCAGAGAATTAGTCATAAAGGTTTAAAGGTTGCTCGTGAATGGCAGGGGCAAAGAGACAATGCCATAACAGGACAATGCCTTAGAGACTGACCATATATACATATAATCAGTACCCAAGCCCCCTTTCCACCCAAGCTATGGCCAGGTAGCGCCAGGCAATGGTTGCTGATGAATCAGCAGATAGACCTATAGGCTTCCCGAAACCCTCCATCTTATAAGGAATTATTGAGCTAGAACGGGTCTCGAACCCCCGTCCAGTAGATTGCAAGGCAGGGACGTTACCTCGCTGTTTTAAGAGCTAGAGAGTTTAATGAGAGATTTCACAATTTATTGAGCAATTTAGTTTTCTTTTTAAACATTTTATTTATAAAATCGATGATAATTAATTGATGAGTTTTGTATTTCCATGTTAATTACCAGTTTTTAATTAGTCATTTGACATTGTTTATTGATAATTACTTTAAATTGAAATAATAAACTTGGCAGTATTAATTGATTGGGCGTCATCAATTGAATATATGGCGGTGCTTAATAATTACTATATAGTATAAAGTATAATTTTTGGATAGAAATATGAATAAAATGTGAAACAAAAAAGGAAGATATATCGCCTCTCGACAGTGGACAGATTGTATATTAGAATTATTCGCAGGCAACTATAAACACAAGGGATTGTCCAGTCTGAGTTCCGACTCTTTACAAGTCGTATTATTATTATTATTATTATTATTATTATTATTATTATTATTATTATTATTATTACCTGCTTAGCTACAACCCTAGTTGGAAAAGCAGGATGCTATAAGCCCAAGGGGGAAAAGTTCCGACTTTTTACAAGTCGTATTATTATTATTATTAAAATTATTATTATTATTATTATTATTATTATTATTATTATTATTATTATTACTTGCTAAGCTAAAATTTAGTTGGAAAAGCAGGATGCTATAAGCCCAGGGGCTCCAACAAGGAAAATAGCTCTGCGAGGAAAGGAAATAAGGAAATATACTACAAGAGAAGTTTAAAAATAATAACATTAAAATGAATCGATCATATATAAACTATAAAACTTCAACATAACAAAAGGAAGAGAAATAAGATAGAGTAATGTGCTCGAGTGTATCTTCAAGCAAGAGAACTTTAGTTCTTCAAGAGATGAAGTGACTTAATTATGTGTTTCTAGTTTTTTCATTTAAAGAGACCAGCTCTTGTATGTTATATGTGTCTTGATTGGTATTGATATATTGTTGATTCTGTTCAACACTCGAAACGTTCTGACCATTTTTGAAAACTTAATTTCTCTCTCTCTCTCTCTCTCTCTCTCTCTCTCTCTCTCTTCATTTAAAGTGCTCATCATGAAACTGTCCATCAAATAATTATTAATATATAATTCTCTCTCTCTCTCTCTCTCTCTCTCTCTCTCTCTCATTCATTTAAAGTGCTTGTCATGAAACTGTCCATCAAATAATTATTAATATATAATTCTCTCTCTCTCTCTCTCTCTCTCTCTCTCTCTCTCAAATTGGACCCCAACCTTATCATCCCTCTATAGTTTCTTATATAAGTTTTCTTAAATAGGGAAAGCCTGGCGTATCCTTGATCCCAGGATGTCTGTCCTCCCGGGGAGGTAAAAGCTGGTGACACCCGTGACCTCACGCGAATCACTGGCTTGTGACCCAAGTTGACCTCGCGAGAATCACTCGCGCAAGTCAGTCCCTTGTTTGTGACTAAACATTTTGAAAAGAGTAAGGAATCCATTGCAGATTTTCTTATCTTTTAGTTCAGTAGAGACTAGGGAATGCATTGCGGTTTTTCATATCTTTTAGTTCAGTTTTCACAAAGAATTTAGATGGAAATGAACGAAACGATGTGAAACTGATACTTAAATGAGGATTTCTGATTAAACATTTTGAAAAGACTCGGTAATACATTGCTGGGTTTCTTATCTTTTAGTTCAGGGGATATGAACGAAACGAAAAGGAACATACTAAGCAATTTCAAAAAAGGTTTCGGAATCGCTTAAGAATATTCATATCTTTTAGCTCAGTGTATCTGATTTTAGTGGAAATGAACGAAAGAAAAAGAAACCCTGTTACGTAATATTTTTTTGATTGAGAAATAATTTTGAATAAGAATGAAAAAACGAAACAAAAAGAAATTTTATACGATGCGATTTAATCGCTAAGAATAATACGAATGAAAATGATTAAATTTAATTCTCAAATTTGTTTTCAAAAGACCAAGAAGGTCATGGAATTTTCTCCTATTTTGTTGAGGTCCTTCAGAATAGGATACGAAAGCGAAGGACGGCACATATCTGATTGACTCTTAAGGGATGGCCATCTGGGAAGGCGTAGGGGTAGGGAATAATGAGGAATGGAGCAAATTCCAAAGTTATTGTACCAAGATGTATAGCATATATATATATATATATATATACAGTATATATATATATATATATATACTGTATATATATATATGTGTGTGTATTATATATATATAT
>NC_090755.1:9769961-9801659 GCF_036898095.1 Palaemon carinicauda
CGATACCCAAACCCTTTCACCACATTAAGGTATCTCCATTCAGAGACACACACAAATAAAATATATGTTTATGACGATCTGGTAAATGAAATCTTGTCAAACTAGTATAAGTATGAAGACATGAAGGTCAGAAGTCTGGTGAGTTAACTGTACGTTGAGGCCTTGGGTAAGGAGTCATACTAGGCCAGTAAGATGGGAGGTTGTTTCATATTAGAAGCTTTCAATTTAATTGATTGATTTCAATGTGACAGGTTTAAGTTTTTACTGATGTTGATCTTTTATTTTTATGATTCACTTGCCAAGATTAGATTTTAAGCTCTGCGTGTCATTTGGGACATTGATGGTTGTTTTATTCTAACGGAACACCAGAAATTTCTAATTTCTTCTGTACTCCACTTGGTGCCATGTCCTCACAAAGACTGCGAAACAAATCAACTGAAGTGTGCACACTCATTGACCTCACTTTTTTATCTACCAAATGTTGTTATGTAACCATGATATGACTTTGGTAAGGAACTAGGAATCCGAACTGGCAAACGAAGTTTTTGGCTCCTTGTTAAGGAGAGTTTGGTTCAACAAAGCGCTAGTGATGGAAAGCCTGAGTCAGTGCTTACAATCCATGTGTTATGCAGGTGGCTTCATTAAATCCTGGTACACTTCACAAGAATCTTAGGAAGCGTTTAATAGCTGCAGATTGTAGCAGGTAACGCTGTGTTTACCATAGGAGAAAATGTTTTCACTACTACCTTCAAAACAAAGTCGTTGAGCTTATAAACACTTGATCAATAGTATTTTGAATAATTTTACGAAATGCTGTCCAGTAAATAACAATATTTTTCTTACAGCACTTCATAGAATTAATAAAAAAAGAAAAATTGGTTTCGTGTTTACAAGCTCAGCGTTACCAGCAGTTTCTCTTTTGCCAAACGCAGTGTTACCTGCTACAATCTGCAGCTGTCAAAAGTATCCAAAGATTCCTGCGAAGTGCACCAGGATTGATGAAGCCAACAGTACCTTGCATGCTTTGTGGTTCGTGGAAATGGCACTCTTTGGACACCATTGGAAGAGACTCATTGTCCAGTGTACGAAATTTGTACATTGTAAGCAGCTTGTTGTCCAGTGTAAGAGACTCGTCCAGTTTAAGCAACTCGTTGCCACTTCCCAGGAGAGACCTTAGGGCCATGAATAGGGCTGATTCTAGGACAACTTACACCTATGTTATAAAAGAATGAATGACAGTAAACCTCCGAAAAACAGTATAGTTTTGAGACCTGTAATAATGGAAGGTAAAAGTTGGAAGCCCTGTGTGAAGTGGGATCTAGACCAATAAAGAATAGTTTGGGTGAGAGTGCCGAAATCTAAGTCTCTGGAGAGTGATGGTCAGGTTGGGTGGCAGTTTTGGCAAAGAGAGGTGAAGTAGAGACTTCTTACGATCTAACTCTGCCACAAAATCATGTCAGTGGATTTTCTCTGCCCTTTTTAACACAATATTCGTCTGGCTGGATCATGAAAGACTTAGAACTGTGGAATGATGAAGTTTCTTAATATAGATAACAGAGAAACAGATGAATAACCCCCCTAATTTGCTCTTTGATTCCCATTCTTTACAGAGAATGCATACTGGAGTATTTTGTAAAAGTTAGCACAAGTTTTATGAAGAAACACTATTGGATCAAATACCTAAGTTCTTGGTTGATTGGTTGTAGACTGTACCTATGCTATACTGTATACTGTCATGGGCTCTGTGCTATCTGACAGCCCATAAGAGAAAGTGCTTTGTGTAACAGGTTTCTTAGTGATCAATACCATGGAAATGCCTAGTCATTTGTGACTGTGTTCAATTTCTTATAATCAACACAATCTTATCAAGCCATATTTATTTCCTTACTGCTACAATTTGAGAAGCCAAGGTGGATTGGATTTCCTCGATGTGGACCCCTACGGTTGCACTGGATGGAGTGGAATACCTGGATCCTTTCAGGTCCTCTAGAAATTCATCATCTTTATAACTATCTGAGCAACTATTTCGAGCTATGTTATGTGCTTTACTTCACTCTTCACTTTTTCATAACTATTTTAGAGCTTTGTCAATTTTCCTGTTTTTTGAAAATTCAAAAATTCAACTTCGACCATCGATTGATATCTGTGTATTGTAAGTTTTCTAGATGGCTTTTGTAGTAACAGATCCAAAGTAGACTGGCATACCATCCTTTGTGAAGCAAAGCTTCAAGTAGCTTAAATAGCCTGTTATTGGATCATCTGTCATTCTGCTTTTCAATTTTACTCTTCATGCATTTCCAGTCTCGGCTAAATAAGCAAATTTAATTGTATATCTCACTGACCTCATAACTACGATATATTATAAGTATTAGTTAAGATTGTCTTATTAGATATAAGTAAACCTCTGTATCACCATGGTTACTATTGAAGATCGAGTGATTTTTGTTTGGGCCTTACACTGAAAACAGTCTGAAGATATTATATGACCATGGTCACTATCATGGGACCCTTTTTATTTTTAGGCCTAGCATTATAAGCAGAAGATTCTATATTGCCATGGTCATTATCTAGGAAACAATTTTTTACAGGCCCTTCACTGTAAACAGTCTGAAGATTCTATATTACCAGTGTTTTTTATGGGGTCTTACACAAGAGACAGAGTCAGAAGAATTGATTTTATATAGAACTTCTTTGTCTGTCATATTTTTTATTTTTTCTGAATACAGGTTCAAGTATTTTACTAACACAGCTTTCAGTTTGTTCACTCCAGGGGCTGTGTTAATGATGTTCAGGGATGTTTGAATCCTTGTTCAGAGTTTGTTTGTGGTCTCCTGATAGTTTGAAGGTCCAGGTTACTTTTTATAGTGACACTCACTTTCTGTCTGAAGATTTCAACTTTTCCTTTTTAGTGTCCTGGGGCATTTAGATCTCAAAAAGAAGAGAGTATTACCCATCAGACCATTTTTCCAGGTACCCAAGCTTCAAGTTTTATGTGATTTGGCAAGAGATTATTCAGTATCTTTGTAAGATTTATAAATAATTATCATTGAGATCTAATTAATATTGTGAAAGAAGGAATCCTCACCAGAGGAATGAAGAAAAAATATTTATGTTGGAAGGGCAAAATAATTTCCTGATTAGACCCAATTTTGAACTCTGGAATTGAGCAGAAATGTCCAACAAAGTAAAGGATTGAGGTGGTTAAGGCCCAATGAGGACTAGGTAGCATTTCAATTCTAGTCTAAATGTAGATTTTGATCTTCATCAATGATGGCATCAACTTCCTTGGAGGAGAATATTGAGAGTGGTGACCACAGCTGGATAGAGTCCGTAAGCAGTGAGAATATAATTATAATTTTCCCATTCAGTTAGCTCTTTATTTATAGTGGAAGTAAGATTAAGTATTGCTCTTTCTTCTCAGTAATTGTTCAGTGCAAATCTGTTGAATGAAGTGCAACTAGTGTTGTAATTGTGCTCTAGACATTTTACAACAATTCCTGTCAAGATTAACTTTAAATTTCGTCTGAAATTCAGGATATTCACGGTTATATTTTCTTTCCTAAGGAAACTCCAGAAGTTTTGGATTTCCATCTGTACAAGACATTATTACCTGTCTGTCCTTTATTCAGTATGCTTTGAGTCTTTTTTAAAAAGTTCAGTAGCTTTAGAATTCAACTCAACAGATCTATTTGTTTTTTGCGATCAATAACGTGTTGTAATATCTTACAAGGGTCGTGTCATGGGCCTTGCCAAGTCCATCCATAAGATGGAGGGTCAGCTCTTCAAATGACTGATGTTCTGTAAGCAGTTTCTCACATGTGCAAGGTCTTCTAGGGGTGCATTTATAGATAATGAAATTCATACCCCGGTACGTTTTCAGTCATACTGCTGTTTCAAAATTATTCTTTTCATCAGCAACCTTACTTCCAACTTGGCTTTGTTAATGTTGCAGAACATTCCAGCTGCTTTCTTTTTATTCTAACCATATCTATTTGATGCTGCTCATGAGAAATACTTGATATTAAGGTGCCTTGTCTTCCCTAATCGGATTGTATAATACCACAGGTATTATGGGGAACTAATGAACATGAGAGGCAAGGGACACTGAACGATAACTCAGGAAAATTAACGCTCCTTGCCATTATCTGCCCTAACAGTATCTCAGAATAAAATTCCAAAGAGAAAATTATCCTTATCTTCACCCCTGTTTCTCAGAACTCATATTAACTCGGGTAGGCTTAGACTACTTTGCTTGTATTTGTATCCACCATAAAGCAAAGTTACTCATATATGAAGAACTCTTCAGCCCCAGACAATTTTTTCAAGTCGAATGCTAGAGCTGCCTTAGGCCAAACTTAAAATGTGACCTGCACTAAATACCATGAGTACTTCATATTTTGTAGGGATGAACATCTTAGAGGCATTAACCTAACTGAGAAATTATACTTATAGTGGTCTGATGATCTTTTGTTGTAGATTTCACACACACTTCATATCAGAATCCTATTAAGACAGATGCTATACTATGAAGGTCGTGAATAGTATTCTGTACTAGCGTACGCGATCCGTCAAAAGTGACGGCTATATATTTAGACAGATATATACACAAACACATTGGGGTTTCTGAGATTAGCTATCGGGGTAGCCGCTCTTATCACAATATGACTACTCTCTCTCTCACCCTATCTGAGTGACGGGGAAAAATCGAGGAGTTATACATCTGGCAATGCTGCTAAACATGACCGGAAGAAACATATGTATTTATAGATATAGCCAGACATGTTGCTCTTTATTATATAGGGGAGATCAAGGAATTTGCTCCTTTAGATGGATCCTCTCCTAAAGTTATATTCACAAATGAAGTGATTTAGGTTAAGATTTACATTTCATAAGAAAGAGAAAGCCGTTAAACCTTTCAAGGTGATGTAATTGGCACATCATAGTTACGTAAGGATGGTTGGGTGGAATTTGGCTGTATTGCAGTAGCTTGTTTAATCTTGGCATAAATGTATTTTGGGACTTACGGGAGATATCCCCATAAGTATAGATTTCTCTGTTGTCTGTCCATCATTAACTTTTATTTTCTTCGCATTTTGAGCATAAATCCAGGTAAAAGCTCCACAAACCTTTTAGTGATCAACCTAGGACCTCTAAATATTTAAGAGGCCACCTACGCCAAATTTAATCTTTCCTTGTCTTAACTGGTCTCTCGATCTTTAGAATTGAGGAACTTTGTGTTTGGTGTATAGATTGATAGTTTACCATCAATGAATGCTAAATGCAGTAGTACAAAAGTTTCCATGAGTGTGGCATGAAGAATTAGCGCTTAGAAACAAGACACATACCTAAGTAGTTGGATGAGAATGACAAGAGAGAGTGATGGTGTTATTACCTCCGCCAATGGAGTTGGGAGGAGCTTATTTTTTTGCCCCTGTTTGTATTTTTGTTTGTTTGTGAACAACTTCCTGGCCACAATTTTACTCACAGAGTAGTGAAACTTCCAGGGAGTAATTATGTTGAGAGAGACGTAGAAGTGATTTAATTTTGAAAGGACTGGGTCAAAGGTCAAGGTCGAGCAAAATAAGCTGTCATGGTTGGGTCTGCACTCTCTGGGTGCTTTTCTAGTTCCATCTTGGAAATGTTGTAACCACTTTTCGTGCCTTAGTTACAGCCATTCATGCTAGGGAGGGATAGGAATTCTTATGACTGGATCTGGAAAGTCCTTTATTTTTCTATGGTAGCCCTTTAGCATGATGGGCACCTTGTAATATGAAACCTTTTTCTGGTTTTACTAGGTGTTCAAACATACATTTTATGCAGTTCTGCTTATTTGAGGTAGTTATTAGAAGATTCCTCTGGAGTTTTTCCTAACCATTTCCCTCTTTGGATAACTGGTAGTATTTCTTTAGATGTGAAATTAGCGGATTTTTTTTAGTGAGTTGAAATAAAACATGTATGTTTTAAGCTATACATTACATATGCAGGACACTTATATTTGCATTCTGTTATGCTGAGCAGTTTTTAAGGTTGTTACATTAATGTCCAGAAAGATTTCCATCAAACCAGTATGTCCTTACTGGAATCTTCCATTATCTTGGATCGCAAATCACAGAATTTATTGTTGGACACTTATTCTGTTGATCTAAAGGTTAATTCATCTTCAGATACATTATTGCCTTTGTGAGAAATGCCATCAGAATATCGATCATTTGGCGTTATTTCCTATTATTCTTAGTACTCTTACCGTTATTCTTTGGGTTTCTATGCAATTGTGACTTGACCTGATTAATAGTTAGACCAGATGACTGATTAAAAGGTTTAAAGGTCACTTTTTACCAGCCCAGGCAATGGATAGGTTACTGTGATGATGCTTGATGTTCTTGATACTGAACATAGCAAGTTATGTTTAATGCTCAAGTCCACTTCATCCTAGCTAGGAACAGGTGGGTGCTAACCAGTGACTACTGATGACTAGGCTAGTTAGTCCCCACCCAATACTTCCTAGGCAACAAGGTCCCGTAGAGAGTAGGGTTCTCCTGCTGTATGGGACCAGAAAAGTAGCCATCAAAGTAAAGTAAGTAACAAGGGCAGTAAAATTATCATTTTACCCGTGAGCTTTATGAAGCCATGTCTGAGGCTTAAAGTCAGGGTTATTGTGGCCTATTGGAAACATCCCTGCCTAGTGATCAGCTGTATTGGGGTTCAAACCCTGCTGAAGCTCGATAGTTTCTTGTAGTGTCTGCAACCTCAACATCCTTGTGAGCTAATGAATGGGGCTTTCGGGTGGCCTATAGGTCTACCTGCTGAGTCATTAGCAGCCATTGCCTGTCCCTCCTTGGTACTAACTTGGGTAAAGAGGGCTTGGGTGCTGTTTATATGTATATATGGTCAGTTTCAAGGGCATTGGCTTGCTAACTAGGGCGTTGTCACTGTCCCTTGCATCTTCCATTCATGAGTGGACTTTAAAGCCCTTAAACCACAGATTGTCAATAGCTGACGGTCCCATTGAGCCAACTTAGCTCTAATGACAGCTTTAAAGTGACTCCCAACCGAATTTAACCCTTCACAAGTTTGTATTTAGGGAGACTCTTATACTAGCTACTGAAATTTCCATAGGAAGCTCATTCTTTGTTGATCTATACATTTCATTCTCTTTAGGAAGTCTTCTTGGAAAATAGTTGTTAAATAGCACATCTCAGGAGTCCAAGTCCAAGATGTTTGTGCTCGCATCTGTTGTACCATTTAAACTTGAAATGTGCATGATATATAACCTTATTATTTGCCTTTCTGAAGTCATAAGACTCATTAACATGACATGATTGAATATTTTCCTCCTGTCAGCAGTATTACTTGTGATCCTTGGACAGTTGATTCTGTTGGGACTTGATCTCCATAAGGTATATTAGTAATCTGTACAAGAATTTACCCTAGGGGTAAAGTACTTCAGCACTTGTAAATTTTGTAACTTGGAAAGGCTTAACTTGGCCATAATGCAAGTTTCAATTCACTATTCCCAAAGTTTTAATTTTAGCTAGGTAGTAGGTTGGCCAAGGTACTAGCCACCGGATGAGATACTACCGCTAGAGAGTTATTGGGTCTTTTGACCTACCAGAAAGTGGATCCCTCGCTGGTCGTAGGTCATTTTTTCCTTTGCCTACACATACACTGAATAGTCTGGTATATTCTTTATACATACTCCTCTGTTTGCCCTACTTCATCTCTTCCCTTTTTGGGTAGTTTCTCCGTGATGTGACATTCAGTTGAATCTGTTGTTAACCTTATCATCTTTTGGAATTATGACCTGACCATCCAGTTTTAATGAAGAGTGATCTGTAGTTTTTCCACATCGCAAAATCCTGAAATGTGTAATACTGCTAACCTAGATGTCACCTATATATTTCATGTATATTGTGATCCTAGGTTCATCTTTAGTTTGAGACTTAGATTTCATAATAAAATTAAATCACCACAAGTTAGCGACAAACCATTTCTGACCACAAGTTAGCGACAAACCATTTCTGACATTTTGCATGTGTGTATATTAGCCTAGATCTTCTTCACCTCAAGCCTCTTGACCATTCATCCTTTGCCATTTTGATTTCTTCCAACCTCAAATTTCTAATTGTGTGTCTTCAGTCTCAAAAACATGAATGACTCCACTGTTACTTGTAACGTAGAATGCCAAAGTAGGTCAGTGGTGCCCTATTGGAAACCCCCCTGTCTGGCGATCAACCCAACTGGGTTTAGGTCCAACTCAAGCTCGATAGTTTCTTGTAGTGTCTGCAACCACACCATCCTTGTTAGATAAGGATGTGGGGTTTTGGGGAGCTGATAGGTCTACCTGCTAAGTCATCAGCAGTCCTTGCCTGACTCTCCCTGGTCAAGCTTTGGTGTAGAGAAAGATTGGGTGCTAGGCATGTGTATATATGGTCAGTCTCTAGGGGATTGTACTACTAGCTAGCTAGGGCATTGTCAGTGTCCCTTGCCTCTGTCATTCATGAGGGGCCTTTAAACCTTCAAAAGCATAGTTGACCACTTTAGTACCCTAAAAGATGTGAGTGAACTCCTCTTTCCATTCCCTGTTACCCACAAAAATGTCCATTGAGTTCCTTCCAATACACACTGCCACCTCCTGTGAGAGGTGTGTGGTTCCTTCATTACTGTCAGTATCTAAACCAAAAAAATTGCTCCTGTTCACAAAACCCCCCAAAAGAAGAATGAAGCCTGTTTTCACTACCCTAAAAGTGCTAAGGAATTTCACCGGGCCATATTCCTGAAGCTGCACGTATCCTTCTACATCTTTTCATTTTAATGTTAATGATTCCTCTGACATCATATCATCTCAAATAACATCCATAGGCAGCCGTTCCTAGTACGCTGCATGATAAAGGCCTCAGACATGTCAATATATGTCTGGGCCTTTGGTCAGCTTTTCATCTCTAAGCTGGCCAACTGCGGATTGGTGCTTGGACACTTTAGTAGTATCACTCACATGGGTGGCCCTAACTAGTACGGCTTTGCTGAACATAGCAATACATAAACCCTGTCACCACGTTAATGTATCCTGTGGTTCTTTCTCTCCTTCACCCTAAGAATACTGTAGGTCCCATGGATTTCCCATAGCCAAAGAGACACTAGGAGCACACTATTTTCGATTTGAAAACAACCAACATTCAAATGATTCCTTGACTCTCTATACATCAAAACAAATGAAGACAGTCATCAGAACTTTGAATTTGAATGTGATTATTGTGGTACTAAAGGACCTTTAGTTTGTTTACCTCGAAAGCCTTGGTCAGTAAAAAAAAGAGAATGTTATTTGATTTCTTACGTCAGTTGGCTGACTACTCAAGAATTTGTGTGTGTTTTTTTTTTCTGGTATGAACATTTTCATTGCCTACTAATTAAGTTCTTTAATCTGAAAATTAAACTTCAGTTAACAAGTAAACTACATCGAGTAAGAAATAAGCGACAGATCCGCAAGAATTGTGTTTTTTGTGTACTCTGGTGTTTTGCAAGTATCCTTAATTCCATTCTTGTAGCTGTCAAGTATTGTTAAATCATGCATATTAAGCAGGAAAATTTGTTTGGAGCCACTCTTATGTGGATGAGTGTACTTACTGTATACTTACTGTCCCAGTTGCCCTAAACTTTTCTTTTGTTTTTGTTTATTCTTTCAAGGAAGAGAAATAAACTTAAAACTACAGTCATTTTTATTAACATCTCATAAAGATTTACACAGACCTTTGGAATTCTAAAATTTGAGAGGTCATCTGTCGAACAGGTAACAACAAAGGAGAGACTTAGGCTGAACAAAGTTTAGAAAAAGAGATAAAAAAATATCTACAGGCCTAAGTTCTCTCTCTCTCTACTAGTAAGAAAACAATTCTGCTTAGATAATAATCACAATTTAGATGTAACAGTCAGTTATTCACTGTAGCCGACGAAAGGAAAGTGTAGAGCAAAGGGTAGGTAAAAGTTAAGTGGTTTTCAGAGTTATGGGTTGCTGGGAAGTTGGGATTATAGGCAGGAGTCAGGAAGACAATGTCAAATGAGTCATATTCTGCTACAATGAATGTTTTGTTTTGAGCTCTTGCAAAGGAAAGGTATCATGCTGTAACATCTTATGATTATTGAGAGTTAGTTGTTAGTAAACTCTGCCAGAGAAAACACCTGGCAGAGTCATTGTATAAATTGTTTCAATACTGAAATAGGTTTTTTAATGAACAGCCTTAACGGCGGCCACGACTACCAAACCTTGATCTGCGGGTGTTTTCGGTGACTGGTTCTTCTGCGTCAGGTGTTTCTGCTTCAGTATTGGCTTCAGGTTCTTCAGCCTGTGTTCTTCCTGGCTTTAAGGCTGATCCTCCTCGAGAGTTGCCTCTTCCTCTACGGCTTGTGCTGAATCGATGGTTAGTGCTTGTCTCTTCTGTCTCCTCAGGTTTTGGAGTAGCGGATGGGCGGAAGCTGCTGCGAGCAGATGGCCTGAATCGGTTTGATGAGGAGGAAGGCTTACTAGCTTCTTCTGTGGCATCTGTGGCTGTGCTGCTTGATCCACGACCTGAAGGTCGGGTGCTACTACGACTGGAAGTGGTTGAAGGCCTGAAGCGACCTCTTGAAGGCTTCTCAGCTTCTGCAGGCTCCTCAGCCTCGGTAGCTGCTGCAGACTGTGATGTAGTGGTGGTTCTTCCACGTCCCCTGACACTGCCAGACGTCCTTACGCGTGAAGACCCTCTTGCTGGTGTGCTTGAGGTAGCCGCTTGTGTAGTATCGGCAGTTTCTTCAGCAGCTGGAGCTTCAGAGGCTGCTGGACGAGGTCTGACACTAGGAGTTCTGTTGCGGGAGATCTTGGTTGACTTGAGACTCACCAGTTTTCTCCGTCCCGAGGCAGACTCGGTGGTTGCTTCAGCAACAACTTCTGTAACAGGAGCTTCTGCACCTTCGTCCTCAGCATGCATAGCGTCTTTAGCATCGCCCGCTGCTTTATCTGCAGCTCCAGCAGCAGCACCAGCAGCAGCACCAGCATCTTTAGCCGGTGTTGCAGCTGCTTCGCCTTCGGGAGCTACATCATCATAATAATAATCAGCGTAGTCATCAGCTGCCTGTTCTTGTGCGCCTGCTAGTAAAGCGCAGCACAGAATGCCTGCCACCAACCTGGAAGGACAAACGGGAACATTAAAAAGCAAGTCAGACTGCAAGTTTGGACATTGATCATGCTTCTAATTTTTTTTTTTTTTTGTATAAAAAAATTACATCAGTTAAGTTATTAGTTATAACAATATGTTCCAATGAAGGTCATCGATTTTTTTTTTTGCTAAATTGGAGTGTAATAAACCAATTATTGTCAAAAATAACAAGTCTTAGCATCTGTTATAGACATGTGACTAGTGAACATTGACTAAAATAGTGATTTCTAGATACATTGCGATGCAAGATTAAGACACACAGCCCCCTTTCCTTGTAAATAGCATTTAAAACTGCTGTAACCATCAGTAGTATGTATGTCCCGGTTGCAAAATGTGCATTGCGTTCATATGCATTTCATACAAACAAAGGAAAGTTTTGATATTGTATAATCGACTACGTCAATAGCGTTAAGTAAATTCGTAGTTTTTTTTTTTATTTTTTAAAGTAAATTCGTTAGCTTTGTTCTTGTTTAAAATAAATTCGTAATTTTGTTCATTACTTGAAGTAAATTCATATTTTTTCATTTTTAAAGTAAATTCGCAAGTTTTGTTCTTTTTTAAAAATAAATTCGTAATTTTTTAAAAGTAATTTTTTTTTCTGTTTTAAATCAAATTCATAATTTTTTCCTATTTTTTTAAAATTAACTTCTCAAGTTTTGTTCCTTTTTAAAGTAAATTCGTAATTGTTTTTCTCTTTTTAAAAGTAAAATAATTTTTTAAAGTAAATTCCTAAATTTTGTTCTTTTTTTAAGATGATTAAAGTAATTACTAACTTAACTTCACGAGAGAGAGAGAGAGAGAGAGAGAGAGAGAGAGAGAGAGAGAGAGAGAGAGAGAGAGAGAGAGAGAGAGAGAGAGAGAATAAAACCTCTCCGTGAAAGAAGGGCACGAATTGTATCTTGTCATCAATCCATCTCTTCTCTACCTAAGAATGCAACGAAAGTTCTGCATCTTATGCTGTTGCATTGCAAGACATCTTCGGGATGCCAGAAAACCTCAAATCAATCAGTCAATCAATCTGTGATTGAATGCAATGAACTTTCACTGGAAAAGCAGACGTTTTGGCATGTGTGTTTACGACTTAAGAAACTTGTGTTTTGTGTATTATTATTATTATTATTATTATTATTATTATTATTATTATTATTATTATTATTATTATTATTATTATTAGGAAACCTGTGTTGTTATTATTATTATTATTATTATTATTATTATTATTATTATTATTATTATTATTATTAACAAACTTGTGTTATTATTATTATTATTATTATTATTATTATTATTATTATTATCAAGAAACTTGTGTTATTATTATTATTATTATTATTATTATTATTATTATTATTAAGAAACTTGTGTTATTATTATTGATATTATTATTATTATTATTATTATTATTATTATTATTATTATTATTATTATTATTATTATTATTATTATTACTAGCTAAGCTTCAACCCTAGTTGGAGAAGCAGGATGCTATAAGCCCAAGAGTTCCAACAAGGAAAATCGCCCAGTGGAAAAAATGAAAATAAATAAGCTACGAGAAGTAATGAGCAATTAAAATTAAATATTATAAGAACAGCAACAACATTGAAATAGATCCATTATGTATAGTTTATAAAATCTATAAAGAGAAAGATTTTTGTCCCTTGCTAAACATCTGTACCATGGTCTTCCACTGTCTTGGGTTAGAGTTCTCTTATTTGAGGGTACACTCGGGCACACTATTCTATCTAATTTTTCTTCTTGTTTTGATGAAGTTTTTATAGTTTATTTAGGAAATATTTATTTGAATGTTGTTGCTGTTCTTGAAATTTTTTATTTCTCTTTATTTCCTTTCCTCACTGGGCTATTTTCCCTGTTGGGGCCCCTGGGCTTATAACATTCTTTTTTTCCAACTAGGGCTGTAGCTTAGCAAGTAATAATAATAATAATAATAATAATAATAATAATAATAATAATAATAAAAGGATGTTAGCTATGTGATCAAGAGACAAGGATAGAGAGAGAGATCGACTTTTCTCCCATTATATTACATACTCTCTCTCTCTCTCTCTCTCTCTCACTCTCTCTCTCTCTCTCTCTCTCTCTCCTCTCTCTCTCTCTCTGAAGGCTTTGTTTCCTATACCCTTCCCCCACCTTTTCTCATACTTCTCCTTTTCCCCCTTTCTCTCTCCTCCCCCTCCCTCCCCCTCCGAAGAGGTACTTTCCCTCCGTCAGGGGAGGGTCATCACGGGTCAATTGTGGTATCTTCATTTTTCCAGCGACAATTTTTTTTTTCTTTTTTTCCTTTTGCTTTTGCTTTTTGAAAGCGGTTGTTGGAAGTGAAAGGCAGCCATGGAAGAAGAGGGGGATGGGGAGAGGAATGCGCACGCACACACGCGCAGTGGTGCTACCAGGCATATATAATTGTTCCAGAAAAAAAATGTTTCTGAGGTTGCTTGCGTTTCTTCAAAGCAGAAGGAAAATATAAGCCTGTGAAAAGGGGTTGTGTATTTCCATGATTAGCAACGCTGTGCTTGTCAGGGCTCTACTAGCTTGGTTTGCTGTGAGAGCGATCAGACTTAAATCTCCCACCGTCACCAATCCGCAGTGGTCAGCATGGGAATGAAAATGGCCAATCTCCAGATGTGAATGACGTGTCTGAGGCATTTGTCCTGCAGTATATATATATAATATATATATATATATATATATATATATATATATATATATATATATATATATATATATTATATGAGAGAGAGAGAGAGAGAGAGAGAGAGAGAGAGAGAGAGAGAGAGAGAGAGAGAGAGAGAGAGAGATCGTGACTCCCAAAGCTTTCAGCTTTCATGAGCAATGCTGTCAACGACAAGGAGGAACGTGAGATATTTCTCTCTCTCTCTCTCTCTCTCCTCTCTCTCTCTCTCTCTCTCTCTCTCTCTCTCTCTCTCTCTCTCTCTCTCTCTTTGTTCAAGAATTTCACTTTCGTTTATCCTGTCGATCGAATTCTGAAACCTTGGAATTTCGCCTTTTCTGAAAGGGATTTTATTGCCTCGTTAATCATGCTTGAGAGAAAGTTACCCTATGCACCTTTGTCCTACTCTCTCTCTCTCTCTCTCTCTTTCTCTCTCTCTCTGTTTTCCCATTCTTTTGAGAAACTATTTTACCCTTTCACCAATCTCTCTCTCTCTCTCTCTCTCTCTCTCTCTCTCTCTCTCTTCTCTCTCTCATCTCTCTCTCCTCTCTCTCCTCTCTCTCTCTAATTAATGTTGATTTTATAAAACAATTAATAAAAAATATGTATAGTTAAAGTTTGATTCACCATATAAGTATAGTTTATACTCATACATAGGTATTTATTTATGCACACAATACCGTATACACTAATATATTAATCAAAATCTTATTCGGCAAATCTGACTCTTATGGTACTTGATCTCCCTTTTTTTTTTTTTACTACAAAGACAGCCTTGATCAGTATTGTTCTCCTGTCCGGTCTTCAGCTGGTGACTCTCATCTTAATTTGTTGGACAAAAACTTGCGGTCTGTTAATTTTCTTATTCTTGATCTCCATATTAACCTCTGGCATTGTCGTTCAGTTAATTCTTTATGCAAGTTCATCATCATCCTACTTCACGTTTCATAGTCCTCAGCCATGTAGGCCTGGATCTTCCAACTTATTTAGTGCCTTGTGGAGCCAAGTTAAAAGTTTGGTGAACTTTTCTCTGTTCTATTTCATCATTATCATCATCATCATCTCTTCCTACGCCTATTGACGCAAAGGGCCCTCGGTTAGATTTTGCCAGTCGTCTCTATCTTGAGCTTTTAAATCAATATTTCTCCATTCATCATCACCTACTTCACGCTTCATAGTTCTCAGCCATGTAGGCCTGGGTCTCCGAACTCTTCTAGTGTCTTGGGGAGCCCAGTTGAAAGTTTCGTGAATGTTGCATAAGTTTTTTTTTTCTTTTTTTTTCTTGTTTTTTTAAGGTCTTCCCAGATTGTACTATCCTGTACTTAGTACTAGGTATGCTGTTAATTCTAACAGTCATGCCTTCTCCATCATATGGCTTAATATTTAGTATTCTAGAAGTTTTATTCCACCTGTGACCAGATTATGAAATGATCTTTGTAATCAGGCAATTGAATCTGTGGGACTTCAGAAATTCAAACTTACAGCGAAAGTTTTATGTTAAACAGGCTGACATAAATCTCTCTTCATCGTTAATATGTGACAGATAAATTTTAAAGTTTGTTACTGATCTTGAGATAATTTATATTCTTTATTCCTTACTTGTCATATACTCCAGTGAGGAAAGGAAATAAGGGACTACCCCTTATTTCCTTTCCTCACTGGTGTTGATTTGCAATTGGCATAATTTCAAAATACAAGAATATTTCAACTTCTGCGCAATGTCGCAAGACAAAATTTCAGGTGCTTGCGCTATGTCACAAGACAAAATTTCAAATACTTGCGCTATACCACAATGACTAACGAATCTTTGGAAACCAATAAGCCGCAGGACAGATTTAAAACTAAACATTTAGATCTACTCACACTAGAAAGTTACGGGATTTTAATCTTTAGTTCTATCCCTCATGGTGAATCAAGTTAGCCTTATACAAGCACGAACCCTGTGGAATTCCCTTCACAAAAGGGACAGATTCCGTCTCACCTCTGTCAAGGCCGTCAGGAAATACGTCATTTAAAAATCATATTTTTAATATTTGCTGTTATGAAAAATTCACGTAGCCTTTGTTGCTCCTAGAAGGGATGTATGTACAGTTGGATGCATGAATTCTTGGTACACCTTGATCTGAGGATGATCCAAGAAGGGATATATTGATTTATGTACAGTTGGACGCTTGAATTCTTGGTACACCTCGCTCTGAGGAAAATCAAAGAAAGGATTTGTGGATATATGTACAGTTGGACGCATGAATTCTTGGTAAACCTCACTCTGAGGATGATCTAAGAAGCTATATATGGATATATGTACAGTTGGATGCATGAATTCTTGGTAAACCTCACTCTGAGGAAGATCCAAGAAGCTATATATGGATATATGTACAGTTGGACGCATGAATTCTTGGTAAACCTCACTCTGAGGAAGATCCAAGAAGCTATATATGGATATATGTACAGTTGGACGCATGAATTCTTGGTAAACCTCACTCTGAGGAAGATCCAAGAAGCGATATATGGATATATGTACAGTTGGACGCATGAATTCTTGGTACACCTCGCTCTGAGGATGATCCAAGAAGGGATATATGGATATATGTACAGTTGGACGCATGAATTCTTGGTACACCTCGCTCTGAGGATGATCCAAGAAGGTATATATGGATATATGTACAGTTGGACACGGGAATTCTTTGTACACCTCCCCGTTGCAGTAGGAGTGTGACATGGTACACCTCCTGAGCGTGAGGTATGGCAGAAATTCCTGTATCTAACTGTACC
The DNA here is from genome assembly GCF_036898095.1 of Palaemon carinicauda. Classification (NCBI taxonomy): domain Eukaryota; kingdom Metazoa; phylum Arthropoda; class Malacostraca; order Decapoda; family Palaemonidae; genus Palaemon; species Palaemon carinicauda. The sequence goes on from NC_090755.1 coordinate 9,786,606, forward strand.
TGGATGGCATTCGACTAACGTGGAATACTCTTTGAGAGTAGGTGGATGTTAAATTTGGTTGTATACGTTTGTTACTTATCTAATTTAAATTATATTTTGTTATTGTCTTTTTATTTCCCTATTGTAGTTTCTACTTTAATTTTCTATTTAATTTTTTTGGGGGTCTGGAATCTTTCCCTATGAAGATCCTCACGTTTTTTTAACATTATTCCCAGCTAGGATAGTATTAATAGATATTTGGATTGCAAGTTATTGTTCTAAATTGTCTATTTATTTCTCTATTGTAGTTTCTGTATTTTTCTATTTCTATCTTCTATAGCTTTCTCTCTTAGGCCCCTCACGCATTGTAAAATTATTTCCAACTAGGCTAGTATTAGTAGATAGATAATGTTTCTATTGCTATTTATTGTTATAAAATTGTCTATGTATTTCTCTTGTAATTTCTGTATTTTTCTATTTTTCTGTTCTGGTATCTTTCCCTCTTAGGACCTTTACGCTTTTTAAAATTCTTTCCAACTATAGTCAATTCTTTTTAGCGAGGCAGATTTGCACCGGCTCGCAGGGGTTGCCCTTTTAGCTAGGAAAAGTTTCCTGATCGGTGATTGGTTGGACAAGATAATCCTAACCAATCAGAGAGCAGGAAACTTTCCCGAGCCAGAAGGGCTCCGCTGCGAGTCGGTGCAAATGCGCCTCATTAAAAAAATTGAGTATAAGCTAGTAATAATAGACCGATAGATAATAGTCGTATAAATGCTCCAGTGACAAAGGTTAATGGCAGCCTTCGAACACTTCCTTGTTAAAAGGCGTTTCGTTTTGTGTCACAAACCAGCCTTAAACTTATCTCGTCATTTATGACGGTTTTCAAATGTCAAGGTAACACTGTTCTTCAATGAACGGCAATAACAGTATTGTTATACCCCAAGAGAAATTTAGAATTCCAAGAGCACTGATATTTTGTTAAGAGTTTTTATAGTTTATATTGGAGATATTTATTTTAATGTTACTTTTATTGAAATTTTCTTTTTCTTTTTTTTCCTTTCCTCACTGGGCTATTTTCCCTGTTGGAGCCCCTGGGGTTATAGCATCCTGATTTTCCAACTAGAGTGGTAGCTTAGCAAGTTAATAATAATAATAGTAATTTCGTTCTAAAAGAATTTTTATGCAGGATATAAAACAATGAAACCTAGGAAAATATTCCAGAGCCTGGTAGGAGAGATGGAAAGTCCCTAATTGGTACTGGTGTATGAGTTGGGAGGTCATATTTGCATAGATTTTATTGTGAGTTTTGCTATTGCATTTCCAGGCGTGCTGACGTCGATAGGCTGTGCAGTGTTGCAAGGGAAATATTGGAGGTTTAAGAACCAGGAGAGAGCATTGATGTACACATATCTATATCTATATCTTATACATACACACATATATATACAGTATATATATATATATATATATATGTGTGTGTGTGTGTGTGTGTGCGTGTATATATACATGTATATATATATATATATATATATACTGTATATATATGTGTGTATGTATACAGATTAAACCAGATACAGGTTAGTTTTAATTACAATAAAAATTCGAAGTAGAAAAGGCTTTGTATATGCTCTATAAGCTGTCACATGCTACACTTTTCCCAGACTAAATGGTCCCAAACAGCCACAAACCACATAACCTATCAATATCTCTCTTATCTATAAACTGAATCAGGAAGACTGGAATGTGCAATCTCTATTTGGGAGGAAGGCCACAGATAACGGATCAAACAAGGAGACTGGAAGGGGTAAGGGGGGGGGGGCGCCTAGTCGGAAGAGAGACGAAGGAGGGAGGGAGGCGAGTAGGCTGTTCAAGGGTGGAGTAAGTAACATACAAAGGCTCCCATAGTGCTCACTGAACTTCCTCGAAGGTTAGGTACATGTTGGCTTTGTTGCCCCTGCACCACATTGCTACATATACCTACGGTTAAAGTATAGAGAGCTAAAGCATTGTGGAAAATGTAATGCATTGCCCAACCAAGATGGTGTTTCCGGGGGAGAAATAGACAGAAGGGATATCATGAGTTACCACGGGCTTGTCAAGTGACGTTAGGCCAGGGGACCAAGGTGAACTACTTTACTTGCCGCCCAGCCGGAACTCGACTAGTCGGGTAGACTCGCTCTCTTTCTGGGCGGGTGTTTTTTCCCCGAGATCAGTTTTAACCAAGACATACAGAAAGCGTTTCTTGGGTTTAACCGATTTCTAGATGGTGGCAGTTGAAGTCAATTCGTTTTATTCTAGTTTTTTTCTAACCTGTGTTGGTTCGAATCCCAGTTATAGGAAAGAATTTCCTAGTTTTACTTCAGGATTTCAAGGTTTTCAGTGGATAGCCTAACCATGAATGTTAGCTGAGGAATTAAGTAAAACTATTTGGCTTAATATGTTGAACAATTGAATAGAAATGTAGACACTTCGATCTTCAGAGATGTAATTTTATTATCGCTGGAGATGTTGATAATATTCTCTCTCTCTCTCTCTCTCTCTCTCTCTCTCTCTCTCTCTCTCAGCTTGGCGATATTGTTTGATATATATATATATATATATATATATGTTTAGAATCTACTAATTAGTACATTTCAATTGTCAATTCACATTCAATCGGTTGAAATATCTTTTTCATAAGATGAAATTTTGTCTCAATAATTTTGAATTTTTAACCAATTGTAATAATGATAATGATAGTAATAATAATGATAATTAGAATTGCAATACAAACTATCCATACATATTTTTAAGAAGATGAGATGACCAATGATGATAGTAATATTAATATTGATAATTAGAATTACAATATTATTATTCATACGTATTTTCAGTGGTAAAAATCCATTAAAAAAGATTTTCGTTTTAGAAAAATCAGTATCTCATATTCCAAAAAATTAAATCTCCTGTAACACTCCTTTTAATAAACCAGAAATCCTTTACATTTTGGAATTTCCAATGATATTACACAAGGAAACTCCTACGCCCTTATGCATCGTCACACGAGCACAGAGAAGGGCGACACTCTTCCGAAGAAGTCTTCAGGTATATGAAATCACTTTCACTTCCCCCCCCCCCCCACTGAGTGTTTTTGGACGCCCTAAAATAAAGAGGGGGTGCCTGGGGGGGGGGGGGGATTCCCTCTACCATTTTCCATTCCCCTTCAATTTCTGAAAATTTCTAACGATTATTGATGACGTTGATTTTAGACATAAAAAGGTGGGATTTTTATTTTCTTCCGGGAGACCGTCCCTACCTTGGAGGAATAGTTAATAGTGTACGCGACCCGTCAAAAATGACTGCTAAATATTTAGGTAGATATGCGCATAGATTCAACCTTTTCCACCCCTCCGCCGTTTCTTAACTACGTCTCTGGGTACCCCCTCTCAACAAGGTATGACTACTTTCTCCCACCTAACCGAGAATCATAGAAAGACCGAGTAGTCATACGTTTGGCAATGCCACTAAGCGTGAAAGGAAAGAAACCTGTATAGATGCATTAATATATATATATATATATATAGTGTATGTACAGTATATATGTATGTATATATATATGTACATATATATATATATATATATATATATTATCTCTCTCTCTCTCTCTCTTCTCTCTCGTCTCTCTCTATCTATCTATATTGTATATATATATATACATATATATATATATATGTATAATATATATATATGTATATAATATAGACATATATATATATAATATATATATTATATATATATATATAGCCTATATATATATATATATATAGCCAAACACTTGCTCTTCGATATGTAAGAGAGATTTCTCCAAAGGACCGTGGTACGTCAGGGCCAGCTTCTTTCATATTGACAGTCTTAAACGGCCCATGACGGGCATGGTGAGAAGGTTAAGATCATAATCATGATCAGCGCATTCTTTTTAAAGGCAACTCATGAATGGCAGAGGCAAGGGAGAGTGACATTGCCCTATCAAGCAGGATAAGGCCCTACAGAGCTGAACATATATCTATATGATCAGCCCCCAAGCCCCCTCTTAACCCAAGGTAGGACCAAGGAGGGCCAGGTAATGGCTACTGATGACTCAGCAGATAGACCTATAGGCTCCCCTAGAGATATGAACTAATTGTAGTGGTAAATTGAAATATTAATCTCCTGTATAAAGTAAGCTAGGACCAAGGAGGGCCAGGTAATGGCTACTGATGACTCAGCAGATAGACCTATAGGCTCCCCTAGAGATATGAACTAATCGTAATGGCAAATTGAATTATTAATCTGTCCAAAGAAATGTAAATAAAGACGAATACAGAATCTGGGTATGATAGTAATATATGGAATAACTAGTGTACGCGACCCGTCAAAAATGACGGCTAAATATTTAGATAGATATGTTGTCATAATTGCACAGATTCGACCCTGCCCACCCCTTCCCTCTTTCCTGACTATAATACTGCAGTTTCGGCAATTTTTTGGGAGATTGTCGTTTCTGATTGTATTATTATTATAATTATTATTGTTATTATTGAAAGAAATTGCTGCCTCAGTGGCGTTGATTTTGTAATTAACTTCTTATTATCTTTTTCTTTTCATTACTGCATTATTATTATCATTATTATTATCATTATTATTATCATCATCATTAATTGAAAATCAAGTTTCCAGCGATTGAAACGAAAAGCAAAATTAAATGACAATAGAAGTTTTGTCATTAATGACAGCGTGACATTTCTCACCAATGTTAATTACATGGTTTATTTTTTTATAACTTTCAGATGACCTACTGATATCAGAGGGTGAGTTCATTCATCCGTTTGAATGATGAAATGGAATTCATATGTATGTATATATATATATATATATATATATATCTATATCTATATGAAATTTACTTTTATGTACATACATGTACACATATGTAAGTTTGATATATGTATGTATCCATATATATGTAAAGAGTTGATGTATATGCATGTGTACATATATATACACATATTTAAATATGATATATCTATATATACATATATATATATATATATATATGTATACATATATAATAAAAGAGAGAGAGAGAGAGAGAGGAGAGAGAGAGAGAGAGAGAGAGAGAGAGAGAATGCATACACCCAAGAATACATTATCAAAACAACGGCAAGTTGCAGGAAAAGTCTTCATACTTATGTAAGTATCATTAATAACAACAATTTAACCCCGGGCTAAACGACGTCCAAATCTAACCACGGCCTTTACTATCCGTTAACTTTTCCCACTTAAATGACGTAACCTCTTACAATCAGAGATGGTGATCAGAAAACCCTGATCTTTGCACCGCCAGACAGATCGAAGGAAATCAATCAACTCTGGGAACTGTACGCGTTGCTGCGGGCATGTATTTATGACTCTCCCAGGTGTCCTTTTCCAAGGTGTCCTTTCCTAGGTGTCCTTTTGATAGATCTCCATTTCATAGGTGTCTTTTTCATAGGTGTGCTTTTCCATGTTGTCCTTTTAATAGGTGTCCATTTCATAGGTGTGCTTATCCAAGGTGTCCTTTTTCTAGGTGTCCTCTTCCCAGGTGTCCTTTTCCAAGGTGTCCATTTCACAGGTGTCCTTTTCATAGGTGCCCTCTTCCCAGGTGTCCCTTTCCTAAGTGTCTTTTTCCCAGGTTTCCTTTTCATAGGTGTCCTCTTCCCAGGTGTCCTTTTCCAAGGTGTCCTTTTCCTAAGTGTCCCATTTCATATGTGTCCTTTTTCCAGGTGTCCTTTTCCAAGGTGTCTTTTTCCCAGGTGTCCTTTTTATAGGTGTCTTTTTCATAGGTGCCCTCTTCCTAAGTGTCCTTTTCATATGTGTCCTTTTCATAGGTGCCCTCTTCCCAAGTGTCCATTTCATATGTGTCCTTTTCATAGGTGTCCTCTTCCCAGGTGTACATTTCATATGTGTCCTTTTCCTAGGTGTCCTTTTCCCAGGTATCCTTTTCCTCATAGGTATGTCCTTGGGACCGAGGTCTTCTGCCGTCCGGGTTCACTGGGGTCATGGAGGAGATATGGTCTTTCTTGAAAGTCTTTGAGATGTGGAGATTTGAGGAATTTCCTTACAGCAGTCGTCCTATGTGGCTGAGTTCGAATCCACGGCTGATCAGAAGCTATTGTGATAAAGTTAATTCCCCCTTGGGGCTCTGATCCCGAGGCAGAGAGAATTCTATATAAAGAGGTATTTCTGGATTATATATTTATTAAACAACAACGTCAACCGTTTCTAGTCCATTGCAGGATAAAGGCCTCAGACATGGCCTTATTCTTGTTTGGGGTTTTGGCCATTTCATCACCACGCTGGCCAGTGCGGAATGGTGATGGTGGGAGATTATAGTATGATCGCTCACAGCAAACTAACGTAGTATGGGTGGCCCTGACTAGTACAGCTTTGCTGATCATGGCGATACACAAACCATTTCATCACGTTAAGGTATCTTCACTCAGAAAGGGAGGTGTATATATATATATATATATATATGTATATTATATATTATATATATATATATATATAGAGAGAGAGAGAGAGAGAGAGAGAGAGATAATTTTATTCCATTCGCAATTGAAAAGAGATTTTCGTAGTAATAAAGACTTATTATAATTTTACATTTAGAAAGAGGAATAAGAACGTGCGCACAGAGAGAGAGAGAGAGAGAGAGAGAGAGAGAGAGAGAGAGAGAAAGAAATTTTCAACGCAACATTACCCTAAAGATAACTTCTTATAGCCTCGTTAAAATCACTGATTTTTTTTTTCTTCTCCAGAAATTCCCGGTCACTGATTCAAGTGTATTTTTGTCCGGTAGAATATTTAACTCAAGGTCTCTCTCCCGTCTCCACCGAGTAACTGGTCGATTAGGTTACCTGTGTCGCAAGTTTTCAAGTGGTCGCTTCTCGGTAAAGTGGTCGCTTGCGGTCGCGTAAATTGCAAGCTATTGAGTATTTTTCAAAAGCAAAGTTTGGTAGTTATAACAGTATAATATTTTTTATTTAGGTTAGAGCTGCCGTTGTGTTTCTTGTGACTTGATTTTTGGATGTTGGTTAATACAAATGGTCAAATTTGGTTTAAAGTTGAGCATTTAATATTTAGTTTTTATGAATTTTGGTTGGAAATATATCTTAGACATTATAATGACATCGGATATTTCAATGTTTATCTTTATAGCGTAGTTAATATGTATATAATTATGTGGTTTCTCTTTACTGTGTCTTATAACGGTACATTGGCCAATTAGAAGTGACATAATCTTCGGTGATATTAGCTGCGGATTTTTACCGTCAGATAAATAAAACATAAATGAAGTATACCACTGTATCTTTTATAAAGATCGATAAAAATTAATCTAGAGTAAGTACATGTGTTGTAAGTATTACAAATATGAATAATTGTGTATAGATAGAATAATGTGCATGATATATAAACTTTAATTTAGTAAGTGCATCTCTCTCTCTCTCTCTCTCTCTCTCTCTCTCTCTCCACAATTATTTGAATGTCTCTCAAAGATGAAATTCTCTCTCTCTCTCTCTCTCTCATCTCTCTCTCTCTCTGTGTGTGTGTAATGCATGGTTTTTATAGACCTTGCGCAATTATTTTAATGTCATATTCAAAACAAGAAACTCTCTCTCTCTCTCTCTCTCTCTCTCTCTCTCTCTCTCTCTTACCTTCACCCCATAACCCCAAAGCACTGAATGACATTCATTGAAATCACCATGATCAGTCGTGTGAATGAATCACCTTTTTTCACTTCTATCCCAATGACCTGCAATTTCAATGACGCTACATTTTCCCTGAGGTCATTGATTGGCCGGCCTGTAAAGGTCATTAGCACGCGCATTTTGAGGTCAGGTGGAGTACCGGTTTCAGGGGGTCACTTGTTTTTGGTTATGCAACTTGTTTTTTTTGTCTTTGGATTGCCTGGTTCGAAAGACCCTATCAAAAGTTGCGTCACTAAATGTTCTGACACAACTGTTTAGACAGAGAATAATATCATAGTCTATACGTTTATAGATAGATAGATAGATAGATATATTGGTTACATGTACACATGTGTAATTATATGATTAGTATTTAGTGCAAAAATCTGTTCAATGGTTTAAAATTGTGAAATTTATCATCAAATCCGTGTTGTAATCAGCTCAGACACTGCTCTCTCTCTCTCTCTCTCTCTCTCTCTCTCTCTCTCAGGCCATTTTATGAAAAGCTCTATTAGAAATTAAAACAAAACCTTATAAAACCTTTTCCTTTTAAGTTGTCGACTATTTTTATACGCAAATAATGGATCCACACCCAAAGAAAGAAAGAAAATAATCGAGAAATTAAACCAGTTAACACAAAGATAACAAATAAAAACCAAAGAAACTAGAAGAGTAGAAAAAAAAAACGAAAATCGAAAGTGCCTCAGCGAGTCACAAACGACTTGGGTAGCTGGTTTAATCCAGTTAAAGGTACCGTATGGATATGCCCATTTGGATTTCCAGAGGCTGCTGGAAACGAGTGAGTTTTAAACCCAATTTGTATTAATGAGATTTCTAGTGATTAATCTATCTTGAGAAAGTATTTTAGTTATTTCATTCTACCAATTTATTATTATTATTATTATTATTATTATTATTATTTCTTGCTAAGCTTCAACCCTAGTTGGGAAAGCAGGATGCTATTACCCCAAGGGGTCCAACAGGGAAAATAACCCAGTGAGGAAAGGAAATAAGGTAATAAACCACAAGAGAAGTTTAAGAACGATAACAACCCCAATATTGTTCTGTTTTCTGGTCTTCAGTTGCTTTGAAGAATATTCTGGGTGGTAATATAATGAGGAATATCAGATTTTTTTATATAATCGAATATAGAATTTGCTCTATCGTGGAAATTATTTAATTGTGTTGTTTTATAAGAATAGACCATATTGTAGGTGACTGTGGGTGATTATATCTTAGATGTAGACGTTCTAATAGAAGGGTAAAAAAAAAAAAAGTTATTTGTCAGGAAGATGCCTGTATGCTCCTTGATTTATAAGGCCACTAGTCAATCAGGAATAGATATAACAGAAAGTTCTTCTAAATACCCCTGGCTATTGGTACAATTACAATATGGAATCTGGAAAAATTAGAAAGTACCCTTTGTTGTATAGAATTTACATTTTCCTCTTGAGAATGCTAATTCACTTGCAATATCTTTTCACAAGTGAAGAAAGTGGTGTGTCATCTTATAGATATAGGTAGTTTAATATTAAATAAAATAAAAATTTAAATTAATATAGTTTGCCTCTTAGCAAGGAATACATTAACCATCTTGAGTATACAGGATGGCCAATATAGAATCGGTTTAATCAGAAAGTTAACTTGAACAGTAGGAAAGATTGGAACGACTCTTAGCTATCTCAGAGACGTTCTGCCCTGGTAATTAGAACGAGATTTTCCTGATACATTATTGACGAGGTTATATATCAATAAAGCCATTAACTTTCTCTGGGAATTACATTAACACTGCAATCTTTCAGGGATGCCAGAGAGCTCCAAATCAATCAATCAATCAATCTTTTAGACACATTCCTAGTGCAGCTGCTATAACAGAAGTCATCATGAACTTAAGGCAGGTTTACACGGTCGAACGCGGTTCGACAGTCAAGTGTTTGAAGTGATGTTCGAACGTGTGAACGGGGTATTTAGTTGTCGAACACGTTCGTGGAATGGTTCGAAGGAAGTCTGTTCTCGACTTTTGTGGGTGGGTCTTCATTATCCACAAAACTTATGTAATTGGAGCTGACTCCACCTATTCGAACCGTTTGACAAGCAGGTTCGTCAACCGGGTTCGACGAAGCGTTCGATCTTTGTTAACCCCTCTTTAGGTCATACGATCGTTGATCCCTACGCACGTATCATCAATAAAGTCAAACGGACCTCTAGACACTTAGTGAAAGTCAAGTCCTTGACCTCTCAGTTCTGCTTTGGAGGTTGTCCCACTAAAAACAAGGAATAGGCAGCGCATGACCAAGTCGAAAAATGAGGGCTTTTGCTTTCCGTCTTTTTGTACCAGGGGCTGGTAGGGCTGGTTTTTTAAGGTAATTGGAAGTTTATAAGCTTTAAGAAAGAAAGAAATGTGAAGTACGGTTTTTTTTGGGGTCCTGCCTATTGCTGCGTTTGAGAAAGTTTCATGTTACTAAAGTTTTTATTTCTCGTTTGAATCCGCTAGAGGTTAGTGCAGGAGGTATATTGTAGGAAAACTATTCAGGATTCTCAGAGTCCTAAACGCAACCACTTTTTAGCTTTTCAGATTTTTTACTCCTTTTTACTTTTATTGCATGGTGCAAGAACATGATCCTCCCCCCAAACAATATGACCCCACCCCCTCGAAATTAAACTACGGCTCTTAAATGACGCCAATGACGTCCCCGGTCTCAGTGCTGGACCATCTGGTCTGCATTAATGAATCAGTGGCTCCATAGTCATACATTTTATGATATTGAATGAATATCACGGTTCGTTTTTATGCTTTGAGTAAATCCTATCATGGTTACTGTAGCTAAAAGTTCTGTTTTCATTTTATTTTTTAGGGTTTTGTTAAGTTGTGTGGGATCTAAATTATAAAAAAAGGTTTTATCAAATTTGTTTTTCACCAAAGAATGTTTATATACTGGAAGATTTGAAGAATCCGTGAATATTAAGTAACATTAGCAAACGTTTGCTTCTAAGATAAAAAAAAAAAGTTAGGAAACGTTATTGTGAAAAGCTTTGGAGAGTCGTTTAAATGTCTTGACATCAGTAAACGTTTGAAATAAAAAAATTAAATAAAAAATTTAATTTAAATGGCTCTTAATGTTCCAATAACTGAAGGTCAGAGCTTCCGAATGGCTGAAATGTTCAAGAACAGGTTGATGTTCATTTTCCGAGATAACTGTACAGCAATGCTCCTTGACATTCAGTACTTTTTGCACACTGGTGTCCACACAGTTACCGTAGGCATCAGTGCTCTAAGTACAAAGGAATTATGCTGATTTATGAGTCGTTGCGTTGGTTGATTGCCTGTAATTTGAACGGCATTTCACATCTGGCCAGTACAGAGAAGGGGTCATCGTGTGAAAAAATCTCAAATTTATAAATCCATAACTTTTCAAGTTTTATAGTCGTTTTCAGAGTTTATTTTCTTGATTAAAGTTATTACCGAATATTTCCTCGCTGACTTTTATTCTTTCAAGTGTAATGATAAGGAAAAAATTAATGAAAAACTTAGTTTTCAAATATTTCGTAAGAGGAAATTCACTTGCTGATAGATAGGTAATTTTGTTAGTGGGGAGACGGGGGTTCAAGTTTGATATTTTTAAATTTGTGCATATTTTGGAAATCATCTGAGTTTAGTCTTAGCAAGAAATGCGAGGGTTCGGAATACAGAGGTAGAAAGAGAATTCCACGGCCAATGGTAAATGACAAGAAATGATGTTTAAACTGGTTAACCCTTGAGTTCATGATGTCCACGAATCCATATTATTGTGAAGTCTCATGAATGTTCTTTTTCAGTTGTTTTTCTTTTAGAATCTTCATCATCTCCTCCTACGCCTATTAACGCAAAGGGCCTCGGTTAGATTACGCCAGTCGTTTCTATCATGAGATTTTAAATCAATACTTTGTTAGAATACTTTGACAAAGAGTTATTTGAAATGTTCACCTTTGATGAGCCCTATTACAGTTAGAATTTAACTTTAGGAAATTAGTAATATTTCAACGGTATCATTACTCAAGCTCTGGCAGAAGTTAACGGTTTCCAGAAGGCTTAGTCATGGTAGGATCCCCTGTCGGTATATGAGGATAGCCTTCTCCGTTAGATGCGTGCAATTTCACAATGCACTTCTTCCTATTGGCTCTGTTATTTCCCTTTTTACAGTCAAGGATTGTCTTATTGCTAGAAGCTTGTACTGTAGGTTCCCTGTTGGAGCACTTGGGCTTATAGCATCCTGCTTTTCTAGCAAGTAATAATAATAATAATAATAATAATAATAATAATAATAATAATAATAATAGACAGACGAAACTCATAAACTCCACACCTGTTCTTATCACTCAGTTCATCTTTATAAAACTGAAATAAGAATAAAAATTATGTGTAATCAACAGACATCACATTTAAAAGTCTTGTCATAATCTGAGTCACCTGAACAAGGGAATTACTCATTGGGTAGCCATGTTCTAAGTGTGTAACCTTGAGACCTTGAGAGTTGAGACCCACTTGAGTCCAGTTTTTTTTTAAGCCTGTCTCAACGTTTACTACGTCATAGCCAGTTTCTATCGGGGATTTTTCTTTGCTTATAAAGACACTGATTATTAATTTGGTTACGTTATGTTATTCTAAAAATTTCTTCGAATATAAAGGCACTTTCATATTAATTTGGTTACGTTATGTTATTCTAAAAATTTCTTCGAATATAAAGGCACTTTCATATTAATTTGGTTACGTTATGTTATTCTAAAAATTTCTTCGAATATAAAGGCACTTTCATATTAATTGGTTACGTTACTCAATTACTCGTTAGATATAAAGACAATTTATAATAATTTAGTTACGTTACTATCAATTTATAGTGGAATATAAAGACATTTTTCTTTGAATATAAAGACATTTTTCTTTGAATATAAAGACATTTTTCTTTGAATATAAAGACACTTTACAATAATTTGGTTACGTTACTATCAATTTTTCGTTGAATATAAAGACACATTATAAATATTTGGTTACATTACTCAATTTTTTGTTAAATTTATACAATTTATAATAATTTGTTTGTTACTCTCAATTTATCGTTAAAGTTATACAATTTATAATAATTTGTTTACGTCACTCTCAATTTCTCGTTGAATATTAAGACATTCCATAATTTGACTCGGATGTTTCTTAATATTTAACAATAAATCTGTGAAATCATATATACTGAATAACTTTGCTTTCTTTCCATGTAAGTTCACATAAATATATTACTTTATATAAGAATATACAAAAAATAAACTGAAAAGTAATTAGATGTATATTTAAAAGTTCTGGAAATTCGCCACTGTTTTTTTTTTTTGTTTCTTTTCGTCCGGGTTATGTGGATGTCATTGCACAGCCTTGACATCATTTATATCTCTCTCTCTCTCTCTCTCTCTCTCTCTCTCTCTCTCTCTAACGAGTGCGCACAAGAGATCGTTATATATATCAGTAAATATTTGAATCACAGTTTATTTTACTATTTGATCCTCGTGCAATATATATATATATATATATATATATTTATGAATATATTTAAAAATATATATATATGTATATATATATACAGTATATTTATAAATATATATTTATATATATATATATATATATATATAAATATATGTGTGTGTGTGTATATATGTATTTATTTATTTATGTATATATATATATATATATATATATAAATACATATATACACACATATATATATATATTTATAAATATATATACAGGAAGTTTGTGGGCGTGAACTGGCTTAAAATACATATGTTGTCTATGATGTGTTATGCATATTGTTCATTATTATTATTATTATTATTATTATTATTATTATTATTATTATTATTACTTGCTAAGCTACAACCCTATTTGGAAAAGCAGGATTGCTATAAGCCCAAGGGCCCCAGCAGGGAAAATAGCCCATGGAGGAAAGGTAAAGAAAACGGAAATAGATTAAGAACAGTAACAACATTAAAATAAATATTTCCTACGTTATAGTTTCTTGACCGTTTGAATCGTGCAGATTTCGTGAAAGTTTTCTTTTTAAATCATTCTTAATTCGTGAACTATTTTACCCTTTAAAATATGCGTATTTCGTAAGTTTTTGCCTTTTGAATCATGCATATTTTGTGAACTTTTTGACTGTTTAAATCATGTATATTTTCGTGAACTTTTTTATCCTTTAAAACTTGCATATATTTCCACTTTGTGACCCTTTAAAAACATGGATGTTTCGTGACCTTTTTGACTGTTTAAATCATGTATATTTCGTTATTTTTTACCTTTTAAATCATACATATTTCCTAAAATCTCACTTTTTAAATCATGCACATTTCTTGAAAATTTCCCCCTTTAAGTAATGCGTATATCGTGAAATTTGTAACCGTATAAATCCTGCATATTTTGTGAACTTCATGACCCTTTAAATCATGTCCATTTCTTAGTCATGTGGTGCTTAAATTTACGTATTTTTAGTAATGCCAAATGATGCATTGCTTTGGCAGAATCTTTGCAATTTTGAGTGATCGAAATTATTATTATTATTATTATTATTATCATTATTATTATTATTATTATTATTGCTAAGCTACAACCCTAGTTGGAAAAGCAGGATGCCATAAGCCCAGGGGCCCCAACAGGGAAAATAGCCCAGTGAGGAAAGGGAACAAGGAAAAATAAAATTATTTAAGAACACTAACAACATTAAAATAAATGTTTCCTATATAAACTATAAAAACTTTAAACAAAACAAGAGGAAGAGAAATTAGATAGAATAGTGTCCCTGAATGTACCCTCCAGCTAGGGAAGTCTAACCCAAGACAGTGGGAGACCATGGTACAGAAATAGCTTCTGTACCATGGTCTCCCATGGCACTACCCAAGACTAGAGAACAATGGTTTGATTTTGGAGTGTCCATCTCCTAGAAGAGCTGCTTACCATAGCTAAGGAGTCTGATGTATTGTTCATACATCAGAAGGCTGGGTGTTCGTCACTCCGCGTTCACTAATGTGATGAATCACCAGTTAGGTATTAACTGATGAGCGGATGAATGTAACTAACTTTATTTCAACAAACAACGTGCTTTTATAACAACAGTTTCAGTGAAAGAATGTTACAAAAATTCAAAGAGGTTTATACAAGTACATAGAGACTGAAGCAAATTATCAGAGATATTAACTAATAAGCCGAGTGAATGGAACTAATTTTATTTCCAACAAACAGCGTGCTTTTATAACAAGAGTTTCCGTGATATGAAAGAAGGTCACAAAACCTCAAACAGATTGATACAAGCAC
>NC_090755.1:9802159-9822159 GCF_036898095.1 Palaemon carinicauda
AGCCATTGCCTGTCCCTCCCGGGTCCTATCAGCAACCATTGCCAAGCCTTCCCGGGTCCTATCAAGAGCCATTGCCTGGCCCTCCCTGTTCCTATCAGCAGCCTGATCTTATCAGCAGTTATTGCCTGTCCCTCCTTGGTCTCATCAGGAGACATTACCTGGCCCTCCCGGGTCCTATCAGCAGCCATTGCCTGTCCCTCACGGGTCCTATCAGCAGCCATTGCCTGTCCCTCCCAGGTCCTATCAGCAGCCATTGCCTAGCCTTCCCAGGTCCTATCAAGAGCCATTGCCTGGCCCTCCCTGTTCCTATCAGCAGCCTGATCTTATCAGCAGTTATTGCCTGTCCCTCCTTGGTCTCATCAGGAGGACATTACCTGGCCCTCCCGGGTCCTATCAGCAGCCATTGCCTGTCCCTCCCGGGTCCTATCAGCAGCCATTGCCAGTCCCTCCCGGGTCCTATCAGCAGCCATTGCCTGTCCCTCCCGGGTCCTATCAGCAGCCATTGCCTGTCCCTCCCGGGTCCTATCAGCAGCCATTGCCTAGCCCTTCCTGGATCCTATCAAGAGCCATTGCCTGGGCCCCTCCCTGTTCCTATCAGCAGCCTGATCTTATCAGCAGTTATTGCCTGTCCCTCCTTGGTCTCATCAGGAGACATTACCTGGCCCTCCCGGGTCCTATCAGCAGCCATTGCCTGTCCCTCCCGGGTCCTATCAGCAGCCATTGCCTGTCCCTCCCAGGTCCTATCAGCAGCCATTGCCTAGCCTTCCCAGGTCCTATCAAGAGCCATTGCCTGGCCCTCCCTGTTCCTATCAGCAGCCTGATCTTATCAGCAGTTATTGCCTGTCCCTCCTTGGTCTCATCAGGAGACATTACCTGGCCCTCCCGGGTCCTATCAGCAGCCATTGCCTGTCCCTCCCGGGTCCTATCAGCAGCCATTGCCAGTCCCTCCCGGGTCCTATCAGCAGCCATTGCCTGTCCCTCCCGGGTCCTATCAGCAGCCATTGCCTGTCCCTCCCAGGTCCTATCAGCAGCCATTGCCTAGCCTTCCTGGATCCTATCAAGAGCCATTGCCTGGCCCTCCCTGTTCCTATCAGCAGCCTGATCTTATCAGCAGTTATAGCCTGTCCCTCCCTTGGTCTCATCAGGAGACATTACCTGGCCCTCCGGGTCCTATCAGCAGCCATTGCCTGTCCCTCCCGGGTCCTATCAGCAGCCATTGCCTGTCCCTCCCAGGTCCTATCAGCAGCCATTGCCTAGCCTTCCCAGGTCCTATCAAGAGCCATTGCCTGGCCCTCCCTGTTCCTATCAGCAGCCTGATCTTATCAGCAGTTATTGCCTGTCCCTCCTTGGTCTCATCAGGAGACATTACCTGGCCCTCCCGGGTCCTATCAGCAGCCATTGCCTGTCCCTCCCGGTCCTATCAGCAGCCATTGCCAGTCCCTCCCGGGTCCTATCAGCAGCCATTGCCTGTCCCTCCCGGGTCCTATCAGCAGCCATTGCCTGTCCCCTCCCGGGTCCTATCAGCAGCCATTGGCCTAGCCTTCCTGGATCCTATCAAGAGCCATTGCCTGGCCCCTCCCTGTTCCTATCAGCAGCCTGATCTTATCAGCAGTTATTGCCTGTCCCTCCTTGGTCTCATCAGGAGACATTACCTGGCCCTCCCGGGTCCCTATCAGCAGCCATTGCCTGTCCCTCCCGGGTTCTATCAGCAGCCATTGCCTGTCCCTCCCGGGTCCTATCAGCAGCCATTGCCTAGCCTTACCGGGTCCTATCAAGAGCCATTGCCTGGCCCTCCCTGTTCCTATCAGCAGCCATTGCCTGTCCCTCCCGGGTCCTATCAGCAGCCATTGCCTAGCCTTCCTGGGTCCTATCAAGAGCCATTGCCTGTCCCTCCCGGGTCCTATCAGCAGCCATTGCCTGTCCCTCCCGGGTCCTATCAGCAGCCATTGCCTAGCCTTCCGGGTCCTATCAGCAGCCATTGCCTGTCCCTCCCGGGTCCTATCAGCAGCCATTGCCTGTCCCTCCCGGGTCCTATCAGCAGCCATTGCCTAGCCTTCCTGGGTCCTATCAAGAGCCATTGCCTGTCCCTCCCGGGTCCTATCAGCAGCCATTGCCTGTCCCTCCCGGGGTCCTATCAGCAGCCATTTCCTAACCTTCCTGGGTCCTATCAGCAGCCATTGCCTGTCCCTCCCGGGTCCTATCAGCAGCCCATTGCCTGTCCCTCCCGGGTCCTATCAGCAGCCATTGCCTGTCCCCTCCCGGGTCCTATCAGCAGCCATTGCCTGTCCCTCCCGGGTCCTATCAGCAGCCATTGCCTGTCCCTCCCGGGTCCTATCAGCAGCCATTGCCTGTCCCTCCCGGGTCCTATCAGTAGCCATTGCCTAGCCTTCCTGGGTCCTATCAGCAGCCATTGCCTGTCCCTCCCGGGTCCTATCAGCAGCCATTGCCTGTCCCTCCCGGGTCCTATCAGCAGCCATTGCCTGTCCCTCCCGGGTCCTATCAGCAGCCATTGCCTAGCCTTCCCTGGGTCCTATCAAGAGCCATTGCCTGTCCCTCCCAGGTCCCTATCAGCAGCCATTGCCTGTCCCTCCCGGGTCCTATCAGCAGCCATTGCCTAGCCTTCCTGGGTCCTATCAAGAGCCATTGCCTGTCCCTCCCGGTTCCTATCAGCAGCCATTGCCTGTCCCTCCCGGGTCCTATCAGCAGCCATTGCCTAGCCTTCTGGGTCCTATCAAGAGCCATTGCCTGTCCCTCCCGGGTCCTATCAGCAGCCATTGCCTAGCCTTCCTGGGTCCTATCAAGCCATTGCCTGTCCCTCCCGGGTCCTATCAGCAGCCATTGCCTGTCCCTCCCGGGTCCTATCAGCAGCCATTGCCTAGTCCCTCCCGGGTCCTATCAGCAGCCATTGCCTGTCCCTCCCGGGTCCTATCAGCAGCCATTGCCTGTCCCTCCCGGGTCCTATCAGCAGCCATTGCCTAGCCTTCCTGGGTCCTATCAAGAGCCATTGCCTGTCCCCTCCCGGGGTCCTATCAGCAGCCATTGCCTGTCCCTCCCGGGTCCTATCAGCAGCCATTGCCTGTCCCTCCTGGGTCCTATCAGAGCCATTGCCTGTCCCTCCCGGGTCCTATCAGCAGCCATTGCCTGTCCCTCCCGGGTCCTATCAGCAGCCATTGCCTGTCCCTCCCGGGTCCTATCAGCAGCCATTGCCTAGCCTTCCCAGGTCCTATCAAGAGCCATTGCCTGGCCCTCCCTGTTCCTATCAGCAGCCTGATCTTATCAGCAGTTATTGCCTGTCCCTCCTTGGTCTCATCAGGAGACATTACCTGGCCCCTCCCGGGTCCTATCAGCAGCCATTGCCTGTCCCTCCCGGGTCCTATCAGCAGCCATTGCCTGTCCCTCCCAGGTCCTATCAGCAGCCATTGCCTAGCCTTCCCAGGTCCTATCAAGAGCCATTGCCTGGCCCTCCCTGTTCCTATCAGCAGCCTGATCTTATCAGCAGTTATTGCCTGTCCCTCCTTGGTCTCATCAGGAGACATTACCTGGCCCTCCCGGGTCCTATCAGCAGCCATTGCCTGTCCCTCCCGGGTCCTATCAGCAGCCATTGCCTGTCCCTCCCGGGTCCTATCAGCAGCCATTGCCTGTCCCTCCCGGGTCTTATCAGCAGCCATTGCCTAGCCTTCCTGGATCCTATCAAGAGCCATTGCCTGGCCCTCCCTGTTCCTATCAGCAGCCTGATCTTATCAGCAGTTATTGCCTGTCCCTCCTTGGTCTCATCAGGAGACATTACCTGGCCCTCCCGGGTCCTATCAGCAGCCATTGCCTGTCCCTCCCGGGTCCTATCAGCAGCCATTGCCTGTCCCTCCCGGGTCCTATCAGCAGCTATTGCCTAGCCTTCCTGGGTCCTATCAAGAGCCATTGCCTGTCCCTCCCGGGTCCTATCAGCAGCCATTGCCTGTCCCTCCCGGGTCCTATCAGCAGCCATTGCCTAGCCTTCCTGGGTCCTATCAAGAGCCATTGCCTGTCCCTCCCGGGTCCTATCAGCAGCCATTGCCTGTCCCTCCCGGGTCCTATCAGCAGCCATTGCCTAGCCTTCCTGGGTCCTATCAGCAGCCATTGCCTGTCCCTCCCGGGTCCTATCAGCAGCCATTGCCTGTCCCTCCCGGGTCCTATCAGCAGCCCTTGCCTGTCCCTCCCGGGTCCTATCAGCAGCCATTGCCTAGCCTTCCTGGGTCCTATCAAAAGCCATTGCCTGTCCCTCCCGGGTCCTATCAGCAGCCATTGCCTGTCCCTCCCGGGTCCTATCAGTAGCCATTGCCTAGCCTTCCTGGGTCCTATCAGCAGCCATTGCCTGTCCCTCCCGGGTCCTATCAGCAGCCATTGCCTGTCCCTCCCGGGTCCTATCAGCAGCCATTGCCTAGCCTTCCTGGGTCCTATCAAGAGCCATTGCCTGTCCCTCCCGGGTCCTATCAGCAGCCATTGCCTGTCCCTCCCGGGTCCTATCAGCAGCCATTGCCTAGCCTTCCTGGGTCTATCAAGAGCCATTGCCTGTCCCTCCCGGGTCCTATCAGCAGCTATTGCCTGTCCCTCCCGGGTCCTATCAGCAGCCATTGCCTGTCCCTCCCGGGTCCTATCAACAGCCATTGCCTAGCCTTCCTGGGTCCTATCAAGAGCCATTGCCTGTCCCTCCCGGGTCCTATCAGCAGCCATTGCCTGTCCCTCCCGGGACCTATCATTAGCCATTGCCTAGCCTTCCATGGTCCTATCAAGAGCCATTGCCTGTCCCTCCCGGGTCCTATCAGCAGCCATTGCCTGTCCCTCCCGGGTCCTATCAGCAGCCATTGCCTAGCCTTCCTGGGGTCCTATCAAGAGCCATTGCCTGTCCCTCCCGGGTCCTATCAGCAGCCATTGCCTGTCCCTCCCGGGTCCTATCAGCAGCCATTGCCTGTCCCTCCCGGGTCCTATCAGCAGCCATTGCCTGTCCCTCCCGGGTCCTATCAGCAGCCATTGCCTAGCCTTCCCGGGTCCTATCAAGAGCCATTGCCTGGCCCTCCCTGTTCCTATCAGCAGCCTGATCTTATCAGCAGTTATTGCCTGTCCCTCCTTGGTCTCATCAGGAGACATTACCTGGCCCTCCCGGGTCCTATCAGCAGCCATTGCCTGTCCCTCCCGGGTCCTATCAGCAGCCATTGCCTGTCCCTCCCGGGTCCTATCAGCAGCCATTGCCTAGCCTTCCCAGGTCCTATCAAGAGCCATTGCCTGGCCATCCCTGTTCCTATCAGCAGCCTGATCTTATCAGCAGTTATTGCCTGTCCCTCCTTGGTCTCATCAGGAGACATTACCTGGCCCTCCCGGGTCCTATCAGCAGCCATTGCCTAGCCTTCCCAGGTCCTATCAAGAGCCATTGCCTGGCCCTCCCTGTTCCTATCAGCAGCCTGATCTTATCAGCAGTTATTGCCTGTCCCTCCTTGGTCTCATCAGGAGACATTACCTGGTCCCTCCCGGGTCCTATCAGCAGCCATTGCCTGTCCCTCCCGGGTCCTATCAGCAGCCATTGCCTGTCCCTCCCGGGTCCTATCAGCAGCCATTGCCTGTCCCTCCCGGGTCCTATCAGCAGCCATTGCCTGTCCCTCCCGGGTCCTATCAGCAGCCATTGCCTAGCCTTCCCGGGTCCTATCAAGAGCCATTGCCTGGTCCTCCCTGTTCCTATCAGCAGCCTGATCTTATCAGCAGTTATTGGCTGTCCCTCCTTGGTCTCATCAGGAGACATTACCTGGCCCTCCCGGGTCCTATCAGCAGCCATTGCCTGTCCCTCCCGGGTCCTATCAGCAGCCATTGCCTGTCCCTCCCGGGTCCTATCAGCAGCCATTGCCTGTCCCTCCCGGGTCCTATCAGCAGCCATTGCCTGTCCCTCCCGGGTCCTATCAGCAGCCATTGCCTAGCCTTCCCGGGTCCTATCAGCAGCCATTGCCTAGCCTTCCCGGGTCCTATCAAGAGCCATTGCCTGGCCCTCCCTGTTCCTATCAGCAGCCTGATCTTATCAGCAGTTATTGCCTGTCCCTCCTTGGTCTCATCAGGAGACATTACCTGGCCCTCCCGGGTCCTATCAGCAGCCATTGCCTGTCCCTCCCGGGTCCTATCAGCAGCCATTGCCTAGCCTTCCTGGGTCCTATCAAGAGCCATTGCCTGTCCCTCCCGGGTCCTATCAGCAGCCATTGCCTGTCCCTCCCGGGTCCTATCAGCAGCCATTGCCTAGCCTTCCCGGGTCCTATCAAGAGCCATTGCCTGGCCCTCCCTGTTCCTATCAGCAGCCTGATCTTATCAGCAGTTATTGCCTGTCCCTCCTTGGTCTCATCAGGAGACATTACCTGGCCCTCCCGGGTCCTATCAGCAGCCATTGCCTGTCCCTCCCGGGTCCTATCAGCAGCCATTGCCTAGCCTTCCTGAGTCTTATCAAGAGCCATTGCCTGTCCCTCCCGGGTCCTATCAGCAGCCATTGCCTGTCCCTCCCGGGTCCTATCAGCAGCCATTGCCTAGCCTTCCCGGGTCCTATCAAGAGCCATTGCCTGGCCCTCCCTGTTCCTATCAGCAGCCTGATCTTATCAGCAGTTATTGCCTGTCCCTCCTTGGTCTCATCAGGAGACATTACCTGGCCCTCCCGGGTCCTATCAGCAGCCATTGCCTGTCCCTCCCGGGTCCTATCAGCAGCCATTGCCTAGCCTTCCTGGGTCCTATCAAGAGCCATTGCCTGGCCCTCCCGGGTCCTATCAGCAGCCATTGCCTGTCCCTCCCGGGTCCTATCAGCAGCCATTGCCTAGCCTTCCCGGGTCCTATCAAGAGCCATTGCCTGGCCCTCCCTGTTCCTATCAGCAGCCTGATCTTATCAGCAGTTATTGCCTGTCCCTCCTTGGTCTCATCAGGAGACATTACCTGGCCCTCCCGGGTCCTATCAGCAGCCATTGCCTGTCCCTCCCGGGTCCTATCAGCAGCCATTGCCTAGCCTTCCTGAGTCTTATCAAGAGCCATTGCCTGTCCCTCCCGGGTCCTATCAGCAGCCATTGCCTGTCCCTCCCGGGTCCTATCAGCAGCCATTGCCTAGCCTTCCCGGGTCCTATCAAGAGCCATTGCCTGGCCCTCCCTGTTCCTATCAGCAGCCTGATCTTATCAGCAGTTATTGCCTGTCCCTCCTTGGTCTCATCAGGAGACATTACCTGGCCCTCCCGGGTCCTATCAGCAGCCATTGCCTGTCCCTCCCGGGTCCTATCAGCAGCCATTGCCTAGCCTTCCTGGGTCCTATCAAGAGCCATTGCCTGTCCCTCCCGGGTCCTATCAGCAGCCATTGCCTGTCCCTCCCGGGTCCTATCAGCAGCCATTGCCTAGCCTTCCCGGGTCCTATCAAGAGCCATTGCCTGGCCCTCCCTGTTCCTATCAGCAGCCTGATCTTATCAGCAGTTATTGCCTGTCCCTCCTTGGTCTCATCAGGAGACATTACCTGGCCCTCCCGGGTCCTATCAGCAGCCATTGCCTGTCCCTCCCGGGTCCTATCAGCAGCCATTGCCTGTCCCTCCCGGGTCCTATCAGCAGCCATTGCCTAGCCTTCCTGGGTCTTATCAAGAGCCATTGCCTGTCCCTCCCGGGTCCTATCAGCAGCCATTGCCTGTCCCTCCCGGGTCCTATCAGCAGCCATTGCCTAGCCTTCCTGGATCCTATCAAGAGCCATTGCCTGGCCCTCCCTGTTCCTATCAGCAGCCTGATCTTATCAGCAGTTATTGCCTGTCCCTCCTTGGTCTCATCAGGAGACATTACCTGGCCCTCCCGGGTCCTATCAGCAGCCATTGCCTGTCCCTCCCGGGTCCTATCAGCAGCCATTGCCTGTCCCTCCCAGGTCCTATCAGCAGCCATTGCCTAGCCTTCCCAGGTCCTATCAAGAGCCATTGCCTGGCCCTCCCTGTTCCTATCAGCAGCCTGATCTTATCAGCAGTTATTGCCTGTCCCTCCTTGGTCTCATCAGGAGACATTACCTGGCCCTCCCGGGTCCTATCAGCAGCCATTGCCTGTCCCTCCCGGGTCCTATCAGCAGCCATTGCCAGTCCCTCCCGGGTCCTATCAGCAGCCATTGCCTGTCCCTCCCGGGTCCTATCAGCAGCCATTGCCTGTCCCTCCCAGGTCCTATCAGCAGCCATTGCCTAGCCTTCCTGGATCCTATCAAGAGCCATTGCCTGGCCCTCCCTGTTCCTATCAGCAGCCTGATCTTATCAGCAGTTATTGCCTGTCCCTCCTTGGTCTCATCAGGAGACATTACCTGGCCCTCCCGGGTCCTATCAGCAGCCATTGCCTGTCCCTCCCGGGTCCTATCAGCAGCCATTGCCTGTCCCTCCCAGGTCCTATCAGCAGCCATTGCCTAGCCTTCCCAGGTCCTATCAAGAGCCATTGCCTGGCCCTCCCTGTTCCTATCAGCAGCCTGATCTTATCAGCAGTTATTGCCTGTCCCTCCTTGGTCTCATCAGGAGACATTACCTGGCCCTCCCGGGTCCTATCAGCAGCCATTGCCTGTCCCTCCCGGGTCCTATCAGCAGCCATTGCCAGTCCCTCCCGGGTCCTATCAGCAGCCATTGCCTGTCCCTCCCGGGTCCTATCAGCAGCCATTGCCTGTCCCTCCCGGGTCCTATCAGCAGCCATTGCCTAGCCTTCCTGGATCCTATCAAGAGCCATTGCCTGGCCCTCCCTGTTCCTATCAGCAGCCTGATCTTATCAGCAGTTATTGCCTGTCCCTCCTTGGTCTCATCAGGAGACATTACCTGGCCCTCCCGGGTCCTATCAGCAGCCATTGCCTGTCCCTCCCGGGTTCTATCAGCAGCCATTGCCTGTCCCTCCCGGGTCCTATCAGCAGCTATTGCCTAGCCTTCCTGGGTCCTATCAAGAGCCATTGCCTGTCCCTCCCGGGTCCTATCAGCAGCCATTGCCTGTCCCTCCCGGGTCCTATCAGCAGCCATTGCCTAGCCTTCCTGGGTCCTATCAAGAGCCATTGCCTGTCCCTCCCGGGTCCTATCAGCAGCCATTGCCTGTCCCTCCCGGGTCCTATCAGCAGCCATTGCCTAGCCTTCCTGGGTCCTATCAGCAGCCATTGCCTGTCCCTCCCGGGTCCTATCAGCAGCCATTGCCTGTCCCTCCCGGGTCCTATCAGCAGCCATTGCCTAGCCTTCCTGGGTCCTATCAAGAGCCATTGCCTGTCCCTCCCGGGTCCTATCAGCAGCCATTGCCTGTCCCTCCCGGGTCCTATCAGCAGCCATTTCCTAACCTTCCTGGGTCCTATCAGCAGCCATTGCCTGTCCCTCCCGGGTCCTATCAGCAGCCATTGCCTGTCCCTCCCGGGTCCTATCAGCAGCCATTGCCTGTCCCTCCCGGGTCCTATCAGCAGCCATTGCCTGTCCCTCCCGGGTCCTATCAAGAGCCATTGCCTGTCCCTCCCGGGTCCTATCAGCAGCCATTGCCTGTCCCTCCCGGGTCCTATCAGTAGCCATTGCCTAGCCTTCCTGGGTCCTATCAGCAGCCATTGCCTGTCCCTCCCGGGTCCTATCAGCAGCCATTGCCTGTCCCTCCCGGGTCCTATCAGCAGCCATTGCCTGTCCCTCCCGGGTCCTATCAGCAGCCATTGCCTAGCCTTCCTGGGTCCTATCAAGAGCCATTGCCTGTCCCTCCCAGGTCCTATCAGCAGCCATTGCCTGTCCCTCCCGGGTCCTATCAGCAGCCATTGCCTAGCCTTCCTGGGTCCTATCAAGAGCCATTGCCTGTCCCTCCCGGTTCCTATCAGCAGCCATTGCCTGTCCCTCCCGGGTCCTATCAGCAGCCATTGCCTAGCCTTCCTGGGTCCTATCAAGAGCCATTGCCTGTCCCTCCCGGGTCCTATCAGCAGCCATTGCCTAGCCTTCCTGGGTCCTATCAAAAGCCATTGCCTGTCCCTCCCGGGTCCTATCAGCAGCCATTGCCTGTCCCTCCCGGGTCCTATCAGTAGCCATTGCCTAGCCTTCCTGGGTCCTATCAGCAGCCATTGCCTGTCCCTCCCGGGTCCTATCAGCAGCCATTGCCTGTCCCTCCCGGGTCCTATCAGCAGCCATTGCCTAGCCTTCCTGGGTCCTATCAAGAGCCATTGCCTGTCCCTCCCGGGTCCTATCAGCAGCCATTGCCTGTCCCTCCCGGGTCCTATCAGCAGCCATTGCCTAGCCTTCCTGGGTCCTATCAAGAGCCATTGCCTGTCCCTCCCGGGTCCTATCAGCAGCCATTGCCTGTCCCTCCCGGGTCCTATCAGCAGCCATTGCCTGTCCCTCCCGGGTCCTATCAGCAGCCATTGCCTAGCCTTCCCAGGTCCTATCAAGAGCCATTGCCTGGCCCTCCCTGTTCCTATCAGCACCCTGATCTTATCAGCAGTTATTGCCTGTCCCTCCTTGGTCTCATCAGGAGACATTACCTGGCCCTCCCGGGTCCTATCAGCAGCCATTGCCTGTCCCTCCCGGGTCTTATCAGCAGCCATTGCCTGTCCCTCCCAGGTCCTATCAGCAGCCATTGCCTAGCCTTCCCAGGTCCTATCAAGAGCCATTGCCTGGCCCTCCCTGTTCCTATCAGCAGCCTGATCTTATCAGCAGTTATTGCCTGTCCCTCCTTGGTCTCATCAGGAGACATTACCTGGCCCTCCCGGGTCCTATCAGCAGCCATTGCCTGTCCCTCCCGGGTCCTATCAGCAGCCATTGCCTGTCCCTCCCGGGTCCTATCAGCAGCCATTGCCTGTCCCTCCCGGGTCTTATCAGCAGCCATTGCCTAGCCTTCCTGGATCCTATCAAGAGCCATTGCCTGGCCCTCCCTGTTCCTATCAGCAGCCTGATCTTATCAGCAGTTATTGCCTGTCCCTCCTTGGTCTCATCAGGAGACATTACCTGGCCCTCCCGGGTCCTATCAGCAGCCATTGCCTGTCCCTCCCGGGTCCTATCAGCAGCCATTGCCTGTCCCTCCCGGGTCCTATCAGCAGCTATTGCCTAGCCTTCCTGGGTCCTATCAAGAGCCATTGCCTGTCCCTCCCGGGTCCTATCAGCAGCCATTGCCTGTCCCTCCCGGGTCCTATCAGCAGCCATTGCCTAGCCTTCCTGGGTCCTATCAAGAGCCATTGCCTGTCCCTCCCGGGTCCTATCAGCAGCCATTGCCTGTCCCTCCCGGGTCCTATCAGCAGCCATTGCCTAGCCTTCCTGGGTCCTATCAGCAGCCATTGCCTGTCCCTCCCGGGTCCTATCAGCAGCCATTGCCTGTCCCTCCCGGGTCCTATCAGCAGCCCTTGCCTGTCCCTCCCGGGTCCTATCAGCAGCCATTGCCTAGCCTTCCTGGGTCCTATCAAAAGCCATTGCCTGTCCCTCCCGGGTCCTATCAGCAGCCATTGCCTGTCCCTCCCGGGTCCTATCAGTAGCCATTGCCTAGCCTTCCTGGGTCCTATCAGCAGCCATTGCCTGTCCCTCCCGGGTCCTATCAGCAGCCATTGCCTGTCCCTCCCGGGTCCTATCAGCAGCCATTGCCTAGCCTTCCTGGGTCCTATCAAGAGCCATTGCCTGTCCCTCCCGGGTCCTATCAGCAGCCATTGCCTGTCCCTCCCGGGTCCTATCAGCAGCCATTGCCTAGCCTTCCTGGGTCTATCAAGAGCCATTGCCTGTCCCTCCCGGGTCCTATCAGCAGCTATTGCCTGTCCCTCCCGGGTCCTATCAGCAGCCATTGCCTGTCCCTCCCGGGTCCTATCAACAGCCATTGCCTAGCCTTCCTGGGTCCTATCAAGAGCCATTGCCTGTCCCTCCCGGGTCCTATCAGCAGCCATTGCCTGTCCCTCCCGGGACCTATCATTAGCCATTGCCTAGCCTTCCATGGTCCTATCAAGAGCCATTGCCTGTCCCTCCCGGGTCCTATCAGCAGCCATTGCCTGTCCCTCCCGGGTCCTATCAGCAGCCATTGCCTAGCCTTCCTGGGTCCTATCAAGAGCCATTGCCTGTCCCTCCCGGGTCCTATCAGCAGCCATTGCCTGTCCCTCCCGGGTCCTATCAGCAGCCATTGCCTGTCCCTCCCGGGTCCTATCAGCAGCCATTGCCTGTCCCTCCCGGGTCCTATCAGCAGCCATTGCCTAGCCTTCCCGGGTCCTATCAAGAGCCATTGCCTGGCCCTCCCTGTTCCTATCAGCAGCCTGATCTTATCAGCAGTTATTGCCTGTCCCTCCTTGGTCTCATCAGGAGACATTACCTGGCCCTCCCGGGTCCTATCAGCAGCCATTGCCTGTCCCTCCCGGGTCCTATCAGCAGCCATTGCCTGTCCCTCCCGGGTCCTATCAGCAGCCATTGCCTAGCCTTCCCAGGTCCTATCAAGAGCCATTGCCTGGCCATCCCTGTTCCTATCAGCAGCCTGATCTTATCAGCAGTTATTGCCTGTCCCTCCTTGGTCTCATCAGGAGACATTACCTGGCCCTCCCGGGTCCTATCAGCAGCCATTGCCTAGCCTTCCCAGGTCCTATCAAGAGCCATTGCCTGGCCCTCCCTGTTCCTATCAGCAGCCTGATCTTATCAGCAGTTATTGCCTGTCCCTCCTTGGTCTCATCAGGAGACATTACCTGGCCCTCCCGGGTCCTATCAGCAGCCATTGCCTGTCCCTCCCGGGTCCTATCAGCAGCCATTGCCTGTCCCTCCCGGGTCCTATCAGCAGCCATTGCCTGTCCCTCCCGGGTCCTATCAGCAGCCATTGCCTGTCCCTCCCGGGTCCTATCAGCAGCCATTGCCTAGCCTTCCCGGGTCCTATCAAGAGCCATTGCCTGGTCCTCCCTGTTCCTATCAGCAGCCTGATCTTATCAGCAGTTATTGGCTGTCCCTCCTTGGTCTCATCAGGAGACATTACCTGGCCCTCCCGGGTCCTATCAGCAGCCATTGCCTGTCCCTCCCGGGTCCTATCAGCAGCCATTGCCTGTCCCTCCCGGGTCCTATCAGCAGCCATTGCCTGTCCCTCCCGGGTCCTATCAGCAGCCATTGCCTGTCCCTCCCGGGTCCTATCAGCAGCCATTGCCTAGCCTTCCCGGGTCCTATCAGCAGCCATTGCCTAGCCTTCCCGGGTCCTATCAAGAGCCATTGCCTGGCCCTCCCTGTTCCTATCAGCAGCCTGATCTTATCAGCAGTTATTGCCTGTCCCTCCTTGGTCTCATCAGGAGACATTACCTGGCCCTCCCGGGTCCTATCAGCAGCCATTGCCTGTCCCTCCCGGGTCCTATCAGCAGCCATTGCCTAGCCTTCCTGGGTCCTATCAAGAGCCATTGCCTGTCCCTCCCGGGTCCTATCAGCAGCCATTGCCTGTCCCTCCCGGGTCCTATCAGCAGCCATTGCCTAGCCTTCCCGGGTCCTATCAAGAGCCATTGCCTGGCCCTCCCTGTTCCTATCAGCAGCCTGATCTTATCAGCAGTTATTGCCTGTCCCTCCTTGGTCTCATCAGGAGACATTACCTGGCCCTCCCGGGTCCTATCAGCAGCCATTGCCTGTCCCTCCCGGGTCCTATCAGCAGCCATTGCCTAGCCTTCCTGAGTCTTATCAAGAGCCATTGCCTGTCCCTCCCGGGTCCTATCAGCAGCCATTGCCTGTCCCTCCCGGGTCCTATCAGCAGCCATTGCCTAGCCTTCCCGGGTCCTATCAAGAGCCATTGCCTGGCCCTCCCTGTTCCTATCAGCAGCCTGATCTTATCAGCAGTTATTGCCTGTCCCTCCTTGGTCTCATCAGGAGACATTACCTGGCCCTCCCGGGTCCTATCAGCAGCCATTGCCTGTCCCTCCCGGGTCCTATCAGCAGCCATTGCCTAGCCTTCCTGGGTCCTATCAAGAGCCATTGCCTGGCCCTCCCGGGTCCTATCAGCAGCCATTGCCTGTCCCTCCCGGGTCCTATCAGCAGCCATTGCCTAGCCTTCCCGGGTCCTATCAAGAGCCATTGCCTGGCCCTCCCTGTTCCTATCAGCAGCCTGATCTTATCAGCAGTTATTGCCTGTCCCTCCTTGGTCTCATCAGGAGACATTACCTGGCCCTCCCGGGTCCTATCAGCAGCCATTGCCTGTCCCTCCCGGGTCCTATCAGCAGCCATTGCCTAGCCTTCCTGAGTCTTATCAAGAGCCATTGCCTGTCCCTCCCGGGTCCTATCAGCAGCCATTGCCTGTCCCTCCCGGGTCCTATCAGCAGCCATTGCCTAGCCTTCCCGGGTCCTATCAAGAGCCATTGCCTGGCCCTCCCTGTTCCTATCAGCAGCCTGATCTTATCAGCAGTTATTGCCTGTCCCTCCTTGGTCTCATCAGGAGACATTACCTGGCCCTCCCGGGTCCTATCAGCAGCCATTGCCTGTCCCTCCCGGGTCCTATCAGCAGCCATTGCCTAGCCTTCCTGGGTCCTATCAAGAGCCATTGCCTGTCCCTCCCGGGTCCTATCAGCAGCCATTGCCTGTCCCTCCCGGGTCCTATCAGCAGCCATTGCCTAGCCTTCCCGGGTCCTATCAAGAGCCATTGCCTGGCCCTCCCTGTTCCTATCAGCAGCCTGATCTTATCAGCAGTTATTGCCTGTCCCTCCTTGGTCTCATCAGGAGACATTACCTGGCCCTCCCGGGTCCTATCAGCAGCCATTGCCTGTCCCTCCCGGGTCCTATCAGCAGCCATTGCCTGTCCCTCCCGGGTCCTATCAGCAGCCATTGCCTAGCCTTCCTGGGTCTTATCAAGAGCCATTGCCTGTCCCTCCCGGGTCCTATCAGCAGCCATTGCCTGTCCCTCCCGGGTCCTATCAGCAGCCATTGCCTAGCCTTCCCGGGTCCTATCAAGAGCCATTGCCTGGCCCTCCCTGTTCCTATCAGCAGCCTGATCTTATCAGCAGTTATTGCCTGTCCCTCCTTGGTCTCATCAGGAGACATTACCTGGCCCTCCCGGGTCCTATCAGCAGCCATTGCCTGTCCCTCCCGGGTCCTATCAGCAGCCATTGCCTAGCCTTCCTGGGTCTTATCAAGAGCCATTGCCTGTCCCTCCCGGGTCCTATCAGCAGCCATTGCCTGTCCCTCCCGGGTCCTATCAGCAGCCATTGTCTAGCCTTCCCAGGTCCTATCAAGAGCCATTGCCTGGCCCTCCCTGTTCCTATCAGCAGCCTGATCTTATCAGCAGTTATTGCCTGTCCCTCCTTGGTCTCATCAGGAGACATTACCTGGCCCTCCCGGGTCCTATCAGCAGCCATTGCCTGTCCCTCCCGGGTCCTATCAGCAGCCATTGCCTGTCCCTCCCGGGTCCTATCAGCAGCCATTGCCTATCCCTCCCGGGTCCTATCAGCAGCCATTGCCTGTCCCTCCCGGGTCCTATTAGCAGCCATTGCCTAGCCTTCCCGGGTCCTATCAAGAGCCATTGCCTGGCCCTCCCTGTTCCTATCAGCAGCCTGATCTTATCAGCAGTTATTGCCTGTCCCTCCTTGGTCTCATCAGGAGACATTACCTGGCCCTCCCGGGTCCTATCAGCAGCCATTGCTTGTCCCTCCCGGGTCCTATCAGCAGCCATTGCCTGTCCCTCCTGGGTCCTATCAGCAGCCATTGCTTGTCCCTCCCGGGTCCTATCAGCAGCCATTGCCTGTCCCTTCCGGGTCCTATCAGCAGCCATTGCCTGTCCCTCCCGGGTCCTATCAGCAGCCATTGCCTAGCCTTACCGGGTCCTATCAAGAGCCATTGCCTGGCCCTCCCTGTTCCTATCAGCAGCCTGATCTTATCAGCAGTTATTGCCTGTCCCTCCTTGGTCTCATCAGGAGACATTACCTGGCCCTCCCGGGTCCTATCAGCAGCCATTGCTTGTCCCTCCCGGGTCCTATCAGCAGCCATTGCTTGTCCCTCCCGGGTCCTATCAGCAGCCATTGCCTGTCCCTTCCGGGTCCTATCAGCAGCCATTGCCTGTCCCTCCCGGGTCCTATCAGCAGCCATTGCCTAGCCTTCCCGGGTCCTATCAAGAGCCATTGCCTGGCCCTCCCTGTTCCTATCAGCAGCCTGATCTTATCAGCAGTTATTGCCTGTCCCTCCTTGGTCTCATCAGGAGACATTACCTGGCCCTCCCGGGTCCTATCAGCAGCCATTGCCTGTCCCTCCCGGGTCCTATCAGCAGCCATTGCCTGTCCCTCCTGGGTCCTATCAGCAGCCATTGCTTGTCCCTCCCGGGTCCTATCAGCAGCCATTGCCTGTCCCTTCCGGGTCCTATCAGCAGCCATTGCCTAGCCCTCCCGGGTCCTATCAAGAGCCATTGCCTGTTCCTCCCTGGTCCCATCAGGAGCCATTTCCTGGCCCTCCCTGGTCTTAGCCTTTAGGGCATTGTCACTGTCCCTTGCTTCTGCCATTCATAAGTGACCATTAAACCTATAAGGCTTAAATCTTTATATTTATTTTAATTTTGTTTATCATATTTAATCAAAATAAGCATATCGTAATCATTAACTCCTCAGCTTTTAATTAAAACAGAACGATTAATAAACACATTCAATATTCAATGTTTATCTTTGCTTTCTTGTTTACATTGACTTTTAATTTCACCTTCAACATACATTTAGGATCAAAATGTCTCAGCGTCAGTAGAATTAAAAAATGGGCATCTTTTGTTACAAGGTTGATGTAATCATGTTCATAAAGTCTCTTTAGTGAAAGTCAATAGGAAAATGATACAACGAATTATTGAACGTCCTTAAGGAACTGACTCCTGTCTCGCATATCAATTGATGTATATATATATATATATATATATATATATATATATATATATATATATATATATATATATATATATATGTATATATATATATATATATATATATATATATATATATATATATATATATATATATATAGATACATATATATACAGTATATATATATATATATATATATATATATATATATATATATATATATATATATATACATACATATATATATATATATATATATATATATATATATATATATATATATATATATATATATATATATATATATGTATATATATAGTACATATATGCATATGTATAGATACACACACACACACACACATATATATATATATATATGTGTGTGTGTGTTTGTGTGTGTATGTGTGTGTTTGTATGTATGTATGTATGTATATATATATATATATATATATATATATATATATATATATATATATATATTTACGTATGTATCTAAATATATGCATATGTGTACTATATATACAGTATATATATATATATATATATATATATATATATATATATATATATATATATATATATATATGCATATATGTACTATATATATATATATATATATATATATATATATATATATATATATATATATATATGTATGTATGTATGTATGTACCATATATATATATATATATATATATATATATATATATATATATATTATATATATATATATATACACGCATCAATCGATATGGGAGACAGACCTCAGTTCCTTAGGAACGTTCAATAATTCATTGTATTATTTTCGTGTTAACTTTCACTGAAGAGACTTTATGAACCTTGTATCAAAAGATTCCCACTTATTAATCCTACTGACGCCGAGACATTTTGTTCTTAAATGTATGTTGAATGTGAAATTAAAAGCTAATGTAAGCATAAAAATAAATAGAAACATTGAATGTTGAATGTGTTTATCAATCGTTCTATGTTTCAATTATATGTTGAAGTGTAAATGATTACGATTTTGTTATCATAATCAAATATGTATTTGAAAAGAAGATAAACATGGTTTATGGTTTAAAGGGTACTGTGGTAGAAGGTTGGTCAGGACACCAGCCACCCGTTGAGATACTACCCCTAGAGAGTTATTGGGTCCTTTGACTGGCCAGACAGTACTAAAATGGATTCCTTTCTCTGGTTACGGCTCAATTTTCTTTTGCCTACACATACACCTAATAGTCTGGCCAATTCTTTCCACATTCTCCTCTGTCATAATACACCTGACAACACCAAGTTTACCAAACTGTTCTTCGCTCAACTGCACTGTAATTTTTCAGTGGCTACTTTCCTCTTCTAGAGAAGGACAATCCAAAATCAAACCATTGTTCTCTAATCATGGATAGTGCCATAGCCTCTGTACCATGGTCCTCCACTGTCCTGTGGGTAGAGTTCTCTTGCTTGAGAGTACACTCGGTCACACTATTTCTGCCAGTGTTTCGGAATCTAATTCTTTTTTTATATATACTTCAACTTTAGTTATTTTGACGAACTCTTCCCGCTACAACAACAAGAACAACAACAACAACAACAATAATAATAATAATAATAATAATAATAATAATGGTAATAAAAACAACAACAACAACAACAATAACAACAATAAATCCATAAGAATTTACCCTCTATGACAAACACACAAACAAACAAACACTGTACAAACTCCAGCCACAAACGAAGAAGCCAACACAAACAGAAAATGCAAATAGAGCTCTTCAAGAATCAGAGAAAGCCTGAATACCAATGCAGCATGTATGTTGTCATATGATAACATTACAAAATGCATGATAAATTGTACCGACAACATTGCCCAGTTAAGAGATGATGTTTCTTATCAAACGGGTGAAAGGCAACTTTTGCAGTGTTGCCGACAGCAGTGCGAGTCATTGCTTATGTTTGTATATGTTCTTCATTTATTGGTATTGTTGTTGTTGTTATTATTATTATTATTATTATTATTGTTGTTTTTGTTATTATTATTGTTGTTGCTGTTGTTTTTATTGTTGTTATTATTATTATTGTTGATGTTGTTTTTGTTATTATTTTTATTATTATTATTATTATTATTATTATTATTATTATTATTGTTGTGGTTATTGATATTATCATTATTATTATTATTATTATTATTATTATTATTATTCTTACTATTATCATCATTACTACTACTACTACTACTACTACTACTACTACTAATACTAGCTAAGCTACAGCCCTAGTTAGGAAAGCAAGATTCTATAAGCCCAAGGGCTCAAACAGGGAAAAATATCCCCGTGAGGAAAGGAAATAAATGAATGACAAGAGAAGAAGTGAATAATTAAAATAAGATAATTTAAAAACAGTACCAATATTAAAATAAATCTTTCATTTATATAGACTATAAAAACTTCATAAACAAGAGGAAGAGAAATTAGATAGAATAGTGTGCCCGAGTGTACCCTCAAGCAAGAGAACTCTTAACCCAAGACAGTGGAGGACTATGGCACAGAAGCTATGGCACTACCCAAGACCCGTTTTAGAAGAGTGTCCCAGATGAATAGCTTAGCTATACTCATTTTTTTTTAATGAGGCGCATTTGCGCGGACTCGCAGCGGTGCCCTTTTAGCTCGGGAAAGTTTCCTGCTACCTGATTGGTTAGAATATTCTTGTCCAACCAATCAGCGATCAGGAAACTTTTCCGAACTAAAAGGGCACCATTGCGAGTCGGTGTGAATCTGCCTCACTTAAAAGAATTGACTATAGTAGCCCTCGTTCACCTTTCTAGAATACAGAGGATAGCTGGGATAGTACGTGCTCCCAAAGATTTGTTTTATTTAATTCACTCTATCTATCTATCTATCTATATACAGTATATATATATATATATATATATATATATATATATATATATATATAAACAAATGCAGTCGTTTCTAGTCCACTGCAGAACAAAGGCCTCAGACATTCCTTTATCCATGTCTGGATTTTGGCCAATTTTCATTACCACGCTGACCACTGCGGTTTGGTGACGGTGAGAAATTCTCGTCTGATCAATCAACAAACCAACCTAGTATCGGTGGCCTCTGACTAGTACAGCTTTGCTAATCATGGCGATACGCAAACCCTTTCACCAAGTTGAGGTATCCTTACTTAGAAAGGGAGATATATATATATATATATATATATATATATATATATATATATATATATATATATATATATATATATATATATA
>NC_090755.1:9832159-9904659 GCF_036898095.1 Palaemon carinicauda
TGCATTATTGAAATTGACCGGAAATTTGAGGTATTTAACTGTAGACGATTGAAATAGATTTATATTCGTCTGAAGAGACACATATGTTATCCATTCAAGATGTATATATTCTTTATAAATGGCATTCAGAACACCGTAAATATCCGTTCAAACATTAACGTCAATTTCGAATATTCCAAAGCAAAACTATAGAATATATGAATATCCTTCAGAATAGACAAAGATCGACATCTCCTCAAATGAGAAAATACAGTAATAATTCTTTCAGACTTCGAAATCCCTCAAACTATAAACGAAAGGACTCGAGACAAAGGCAAAACAGGTTGACCTATATGCCGCTAGGGGTCACCCAGCAGGTTGAGCCAACCTTCACAACAGGTTACGTACACCTGACCTCTCCTAGTGTCCCCCACCCACAACGCCGGGCTGTTCTTCTCCCACCCTCAAATACGCCCACTTTTAATAAATGGTACAATCTCATGGAACTGGACTCGGTTGGGGTCACCAAGGATGTAAGAATGATTGCAAAGGTTTCTTCAATTTTTTTTTCATTTTTTTTTGGTTCGGATTCTTAAATGCTTTGCAGGTTGAATTACCTGATTAGAGAGAGAGAGAGAGAGAGAGAGAGAGAGAGAGAGAGAGAGAGAGAGAGAGAGAGAGAGAGAGAGAGAGAGAGTGAGAGAGAGAGAGAGAGAATTATATTCTCATTATCTTCGTTGTGCCTCGCGTTTGCCATGTAAGAAGTTGCATGTTTGAAAAAAAAATGTCTGTAAATATTAATGCACATCTCTTTGCATTCACAATACTTACTGCTACTTAATTAGCTATGAAGCTAATTAACTCTTGCACCAGATTTGCAATTGCAAGTTTCAGTATTGTTCATTATTACATCAGTCGAAATGAAGATTTCACGTGTGTGTTGTTACCAGTAAGAAACACAAGGGAAAAAAAGTTATAACGTTTATTGGAAATAAAGGTCTGTTTACATCCAGTTTTGAATTGTATATATATATATATATATATATATATATATATAATCAGGACCTTTTCAATATATATATATATATATATATTGGAAAGGTCCTGATTAATTTTGACTTAATAAACCTATTCCTAAGACTTGTAACCCTTCCTTTCCAGTGCATCTTTCATAATTCTTTCCAGGCCCTATATTACTCTAAGTTACACACTTATTACTATCCTATTGTCATTCATTTTTTCCCCACATGACAGGCCCAGCTCAAAGTACCTCCAAATCCCTCACCTTCATTTGTTCTTACATCACATATACTATGGAAACAGTTCCTTTTAACGGATGCAACTATTTTCTTTCATTCACAGTCGTTATCCATTGTACTTCCATAAAGGAGAATTGGCTCAACAGTCCATATATAGATTCCTTATCTTGACCTCCATAGATAATTAAAGTCTTACCCATCTTTTGCAGACATACTCGCTTCTCCCCATCACCCAGTATATTTACTCTCATTTACACCAGGCTACAATAGGCTAGTTTACTAGCTACGAGAGCTAGCTACTCGGAAACTAACATTTTCTCTCCCAATGATAGTTAACTCGCCATTTTCCTAGATTGTGGGAAATAAAGTCACATACGACCACCATTATCATCCTCGTCATGAGGTGATTGAGAAGGGTAAATTTACGACAATATTCAGTGCACGTTAGGCAGCAGACACGAAGGCTGCTTAAATGACAACAGTCGTGTCATAGCATTGTCATTAAGTAACATGTCTGGTGCCTTAATTTGGGAAGCCTTGCATGATCCCATTATAGAATCTTTAATGAAAAATCTTGAAGAAAAATCATAGACGAGGGTCTGAAAAATTAAAATCTCGAAGAATATAGGAATAGGATTGGTTGATATTTAGCCTCCTCGCTTGTATTGGTTAATGTCCAAATGTTTCAAATTTAATAGGCAATTGTTGTCAGGGACAAATATTCTTAAACGGCATCCTTACTGTTTTATAGAATTGCAAAATATCTCTTAAGCATTATGCAAATATTGTTCTATCCAGAAAAGTATGACATGATTGCTTTAAATTATCATAGATGCTTTGCTCTTAGATTTGGATAATTTTGGTGAAGATGTTAGTCTTTGTAGATATGTTTTAGTTGAATATTGTTTTCCGCCATTGGATTGTTATTGAAACTGTCGTGAAATTGAGCAGTAAAATCCCTTAATACTAAAGTTAGATCTAGATTATTATCACATTTCCATAAAAACTAAATCATTAATACATTTGTTACCCTATCATTACAATTCACCAGAATTGATTAAGATCGTATTTATGTATTCATCACTATTAACTGCAAGCTCCAACAACTATTTGCCCATTAACTATCCTGGTGTAAACATGTACTTCTCGAGAAAATGAACTTTATTCAAATCAGTTATTTTCATACTTGCAGCTTTCACAGCAACGTACATTATTCTATATTACTCATTTCAATTAACCTTTATTATATTGGTCTCGTCCACATGTACCCTCAACTTTCTCCTCATCACGCACTTTCAAATTCTGTTACCAACCCCTGCAGTTTCTTCACACTGTCTCCACGCAGCACACTAACATTTGTAACCATCAATAATTGGACAATTGATTCACAGCTCACTTTCTTACCCTCTACATTTTCTCTGAACTCTGACATCTCTCTGTATATAAGGATGTTGAACAGCCATGGTGACACAACGCCCCCTTGTCTCAGAACCATTTTCACAACAGACCATTCACTCTCTTTCTTGCATACTCTTAACATATGCTTCACTTCCATCTTAAAAACTTTTAATCACAACCTATCATTGACACCATGCATTCTCATCTCTCCACATATTATTCCTCTCTCATAACTGTTTCATAAAAAAAAAATAACATTTAATCCAGTCACCATTTTTCTTGCCTAAATTCACACTGTTTTTCCCTTACTTGTCCATTCCTCCGTTAGCTTTCAGACTTACTCTATCAAAATCTTACCTCACACCTTTCTTAGTATGTTAGGTATGCTATGCCCCTATGATTCTTATGGTTGCATATATAATTTTCCTTCTTATTATTCCTTTGAAATCTTTCCCATATCCAGATATACCTGACCAGTCCTATTTAGTCTTACAATCACAGTACTGTATCACCACAGAACTGCATTCCCTCACTTGCAATCCAAATCCTGGTGTCTTTCCCTTTTTCAACTTATTAAATCATCTTTCATTCATCCATGTCAGTCACTTCTACATGAATTCTCACCCTTTCACTCAGCTCTGCCTTTCTTCTTCTATCCACGTGTTTAATAAATCTTTAAAATTCATTCCCCCCATTGACCCAGGACTATATTTGCATTTGATAGCATTAATCTGTATTCTTAGATCCTCTTGTTTGCATTAACTTCCTTGTAAAATTCTTCTCTCACTCACTTTATACGAGACTATACTCTGTTTGCATGTATGAAGTATGCTTAACCCTTGTGTACCTGAACACTGTTCAAGTAGCCCTGCTAATTGTCACTGCCATCTGCATCATTAATCTATCTAGGTTCTTAAAATATTTTATTTTTCCTTGTTTTCTTTCTTCACTGGGCTATTTTCCCTGTTGGGGCTCCTGGTCTTATAGCATCCTGCATTTCCAACTAGGGTTGTAGCTTAGCAAGTATTAATAATAATAATAATAATAACAATAATAATAATAATAATAGGTGTAGTGTGACGAAGCTCAACCCGTTTGGCCCACACTTCACATTCCATGTTTTCCCATTTATGCTGTGCATCCTGGAAATTTCCTGTCATGTTCATAATATTCCTAAGAGAACTTGCTTAGTTCAGTGTGTAAATGAATGAGCATTGATTTTGTTGGAGATAGGAAAACCTCTACACTGTTGCAGGTCCTTATTTTAAAGAACTTCCCCCCTCTTTTACCAATTGTGAATTTGCTTGATGCTGACCAGATTGTAAGTAATATCTTAAATTGTCATCCTCTCATAAGAGTTCACTTGCATTCCTCTTTTTGTGAGATATGAGGTAAATAGTCTTCTCACAGCTGTTGTCAAACTTTTGATATACCATTAGGGGGTAAATGTCCAGTGTAGTATCATTTATCAGAGGAATTATACTAGTTAGTGAGTTCTGAAGTAACCAACTGGACTCTTGAAAGCTCTTTTACAGCTTCAAGTTTTCTATTGGAGATTAAAAGCTATGTTTGCTTAGGTTACTACAAAAATAGGGTATATTACCCAGAATACTGGCCTCCTCCAACTCACAATACCATATAAAATGGACCAGTTTCACGCTCAAGCAGAGGATGAAGTAACTGGGGATGCAGATACACGCAACAGTAGGAAGAGTCTTCCATCCAACAGTCTTGTTAGTAGACTCAATAGAGTAGCGCGCCCTTTCCTACACCACCAACAACTACTAGCACATGATCTTTAACATTTAATATGACATTTCTAAACCTTAAAGAAGCTCGATCGACATGGGCGTCTACTTCAGTGATCTTTTCAATTGTGCCTGAAGACACACTGGCCACTAACCAACAATCCACCCCATTATCTAGTTCTTGTAGGAGTAGGGTCAATATATACTGGTGGCAGAAGGACAAAAATCTCTTGAACAGCACTCTTTTGGAGTGTACTCTCCCAGAATTGCTAATTTTCATGGACTCGTGGAAAGAAGGCTAAGTTACTCATCTACGGAACCAAACCATTGCGGGATGTTAGTTCCAGGGAGAGTAGAGCCTGGCATTAACCGCTGGAACTGAAGGCAGCATGCTGCAGTCATTCCAACAGCGCCTGATAAGTCACTCGGTAGTACTGATGAGCGTCAACACTATCATAGTGGCTTATGTCAACAACCAAAAAGGTAGTTTTACAACACCTCTGAAAGTGGGCAGTGCATACTCACAAACTGGGACTAAACAACACAGGAAATCTCGATCAGGTTCATTACAGACAAGAAAAATGTACAGTAATTGCTGGAATACTTTATCGTTAGGAGGAGATTGGTCCCTATATCCTCAAGTTGCATGGAGCCTTTTGACTTTGTGAGGTTCTCCAATGATAGATATGTTTGCGACAGGGCTCAACAATAAGCTCCTACGGATCAGGCGTTATCCATAGAGGACGTCCATGGGATGGCTTTAATGTCTAAGCTTTTCCACCATTTTGCTTGATTTGACAGAGCTACCCAATTCGCAAAATCTACTTTGCCACTCTCATCTATGGAGACGACAACTTGGTGATGTCCGTCACTTAACTGGTGGATACTATCCAGCATCTACTGGCAAAAGACTTTTTGTGAGGCACTATTGTACACATAAGATGTCTTGATACCTTTGAAAATCTTTATGTCAGTTCACTAGGCAAAGTGGCCCATCATCTGTGATTAGATTTGTAGAAGAGGTACTTCTGTCGTGGCCTCTATTCAGCTGATTACAGATTTCCTGTGCAGAGAGAATAGCAGGGAAAGGTTATCACTCAGCTTTGAGGCAAGTCCTTAGGCTGAAGGGCATAGACTTTACCTCTTCCTCTTCATGGGAATTGTTGATGCTCCTGAAGATCTTTGAGATATCTAAAGCCACCCACTTGCAACATCACCAAAGTTCTTAGGTTTTTTTAATAACGCCCCTTACAAACCTTGTAATCACAGATCTGACAAGGATTTAATGCTTAAGATGGTATTCGTACTTGCACTTGCTTTAACAAAATGTCGAGCTGGAGGGCTTATCAAGGCTAGTTAATCATTTCCATTTGTGAAAAAAAGGTCAGTTCTCGGCCATAAACAATCTTAGGTTTGAATCTTCTATCATCTCTCTTAGGGAAGCATCTGACAATGTGGAGGATTTCCTTTTTTGATCTATGAGGGCACTAAAACACTAACTAAAATGGACTCAACCCCTCAGACCATGGCTATAGATCAGTGATTCTTAAACTGGGGGGCGCCAGGAGCTTCCAAGGGGGGCACAAGCAGGGCTGCTAAAGGGTGCAATTTTTTTTTTATATTAATTACAAAATAGTTAAAAACATTATCACCGCTTCCATATGGTTTTTTTTTTTAATTATCATCTCAAAACATGCCAAAAACTCACCCGATCTTATAATAACAAAGGGTTGCAGTAGTCTGGCTCAGTCTGTCAAACGAATTAGTAATGACTTTCATGTCGTACATAATTTATTTCAACTATTATCAAGTACTGATATTTACTACATTACTTTTAATGTATTTAGTATAGTTCTGATTTAGAAGTATTTTTTTTTCTTTTTTGGGCGTGTGTGTTTACTGTATGTTCATTCATTCCTCTGTAGCCGTTTTACTATTTTAGATAAGTTATGTGCAGTATCAAAAATCTAAATGTGTGCGTAACGAGCAGAAAAAATTTGTTCATATCATGGTATGACTTCCCATCTTATGCGGATGTATTGTACGTTATTATTTCACCTGCATAATATATTTGTTTCATTTGATATACCTATAACTAGGGTGTTCATTTATTTGAGGTGTGAAAAGGGGAGTTATAATGAAACTATGCATATGCATTATCCATATAGGCCAGATTGACCAGATTTTAGAAATTGAAATACGTGGCATTACACAACACATACACAATATTTATATATACAGTATATATATATATATATATATATATATATATATATATATATATATATATATATATATGTGTGTGTGTGTGTAAATATACATTATATATATATATATATATATATATATATATATATATATATATATATATATATATATATATGTGTGTGTGTGTGTGTGTGTGTGTAAAAAATACATATTATATATATATATATATATATATATATATATATATATATATATACCTATATATATATACACGTATATATACACATATATACACACACATATATATATATATATATATATATATATATATACCTATATATATATACACGTATATATACACATATATACACATATATATATATATATATATATATATATATATATATATATACATAATATAAATGCACATGAATAACAACGATATATATAATTATATATGCATTTGGAATCTTCATAAACGTGAAGATGTTAAGAAGAAATTATTGTCCACATGGAAGACTAGATTATCATCTAGTTTTTGTATACAGGGTATTATATATAGCAACAGTATAAATGTTTTTATTAGATTTTAGTTATTACTATATTAAGATTTTTTTGGTCTGAATGCTCAATTAAATATTCATTTATTTTGCATGTGCTCTCAGTTGCTAGTTTTCACACGATTCATCTGGAAAGAGTCGCTGGAGGAGGATATGTTTTGTTGCTCTTTGGAAACCAGTGCCATAGCTGATGACGTCTTCAAAGCTGTGTCTGACTTTTTCCAAGAACATGACATATCCTGGGAAAAACTGATTGGCGTGTGCACTGATGGAGC
This sequence comes from Palaemon carinicauda, assembly GCF_036898095.1. Taxonomy (NCBI): domain Eukaryota; kingdom Metazoa; phylum Arthropoda; class Malacostraca; order Decapoda; family Palaemonidae; genus Palaemon; species Palaemon carinicauda. The sequence continues at coordinate 9,839,587 of NC_090755.1, forward strand.
TCCAGCTATGTTGGGAACACGCTCAGGCTTCGTTACAAAAGTGAAAGAAAAGGCTCCATCGGTAATTTCTACACACTGCTTCATACATCGCCAGGCTTTGGCAGCAAAAACACTACCCTCGAAACTCAAGAAAAATCTCAACATCATGATCAAGATTGTGAACCACATAAAGTATAGAGCTCTCAACACACGACTGTTTATGAAGTTGTGTCAAGATTTGGAAACAGAGCATGAGACTGCTTTTCCACACTAATGTGCGCTGGCTTTCAAAGGGTAACATGTTGGGACCCTTGTACGAGCTTCGAGAAGAGGTAGCACTGTTTTTAGAAATTGAACAAAATGAGTACCTTTCCACCTTTAATTCAGAGGAGATAGGCTTGTCCTTGGCATACCTTGCTGACATTTTTGAAGCTTTAAATGTATTGAACCGACACTTACAAGGAAAAAATACAACTATGATTGCACACTCCGATGCAATTCGAGCATTCATTGGCAAGCTGCAGGTGTGGAAGCGTCGCATCCAGAATATGAACACATCATCCTTTCCTCATCTGAATGAAATCTTGAATAAGGGGAGTTTCAGTGAAAGCCTTAAAACTGAGATCGAAGATCGCCTTAAAGGACTGGAAAATGAGTTTCAACGTTATTTCCCTAGAATCGGTGAGAGGAGTTTTGTATTCAGTCTTGCCAGGAACCCCTTTTCCCTGGAAGTTGATGATGTTCCAGAAGATTTACAAGAGCAGTTCCAAGAACTGAAGTTTAATTCTGTGGCAAAAGATGATTTTACCTCTCTTAGTATGGAAAAGTTTTGGATAAAATATCTTTCATTTTACCAGAAAATCAGTCAGAAAATCCTACAAGTGATTTTCCCCTTTTCGTCTACTTACCTTTGTGAAGCAGGGTTCTCAGCATTAGTTGGAATCAAAATGAAGAAAAGAAATAAGCTTGAAGTGACAAGTGATCTCGGATGAGCATTGAGCCAAACACCACCAAATATTCCCCGACTAGTTTCTCAAAAGAGCCAGTATCACCCATCCCACTGTTGAGTAGCACTAAGTCAAAAAGGCCACTAGCTATAATCCACTTATTTCTATAATATTACAAGTAGTTAAAATAGTAACAAGGAAAATAAAAATGTAGTAATTATGATGTCTTTTGTTTTACAATACTACATAAATATGTATAAATTAATCACTAAGGAGGATGTGTAATATTTTTTTTATGTGGTCATGATCCATGAATGATTGTATTAAGAGTAAAAATTATGTTTATTTCTGCAGTAATTAGTATTTTTTCTAGTATTTTCTATCAATGTGATCTGTATAATGCTAAAACAGTTTGAAACAAGATTAAGATTAAATTTTGTTTCATCATAATATATTTATTTTACCCAATTTCTATGAACAATGTATTTTATTGAAATATAGTATAGTGCATTCCTATAAAAAATCAACAGCAATGAAATAAAAATCTATCATTCATCCATATACTCACATAACCAATGAAGTATATTAGCATACAAAACGCAACATATTGTTTCTAAAAACTATACATACATACATACGGTACTTTCTAGTTTGGCAAAAATTTCAAGGGTGGGGGGGCATGGGATCTATGCTTAATGCAGAAGGGGGGCGCAAGGCAAAAAAGTTTAAGAACCACTGCTATAGATGATCTCAAGAAAGGTGATCTTTTTCTGGCTACTCAAGACGATAAAATAGAGCACAAACTCGGGCAGTAGGGGAGCAACAGGAACTTGCACAGGCATGATCTGACAAATTCAGAGTGGGTGTCACGTTAGCTTTTAGAAAGAACCTGTCAGTGGCCAAAGTCCTAAAGGCAAAAGTCTGGAGACCAGATAATGCATGTTGTAACGTACCAAGCTCACTCACAGGACAAGTACCATCGCGGACTTTAATGCTAGTTAAATACCACACCAAGTAACTTTTATTTAGGATAGGATAGAAATATTCCCCCCCCCCTATCCTTCTGATGAAGGAGAAGGTGGATAGTAATGTAAACCCCTCTCTTTACTTTGGCATTGCATTTCAAATGTCATATCCCATAGGGATTCTCCATGACTGACTAGATGACAGAACCCTAACCTATCACCTGAAAATTTTTGGTTTTGGGAGGTGGAGTGGAGTCGGCAGTCTTGCTCCCCTTAAGGTCTGAATGTTCTGACATTTCAGAATTTTAATCCTGCCAGTTTGGTTCTAGGAACTCCTTCCTCTTCAAGTTGACTCCTATTAAAGGACAAAGATTTTTACTCAAGAAAGAACTAAAAATTTTTTTTTTCAAATAATTCATATTTTTCCTAACTTCTGTATAGAAACCCCAAGTCCTTCAAGTTAACTACCCACCTCATCCAACCCATAAGTGTTAGGGTAATGTCTAAGTGGCTACTCGGTGAGCTGGCAGGTGTGCGGGGCATCCCCCACTATTTGCCGGTACCGACCAACATCTTTTAATAAATCTTATAAGATTGGGTAAAAAAACTATTCCATCTATGACAACTCCTTTATTACAGTCAAATTTCTTTTTCTTGTAAATGCTTTATCAAAATGTTATTAATGCTAACAATCTTTGCTCAGATCAGCACATTTAACACAATGGTGTCTGTACCTCGTAAACTAGAAAATAAATACATTTGCTCAGATGCATCACGCTCTGACACACAGCAGTGACCCATTTTCTGCACGATAAAAAATTATTCACATGATTACAGGGCAAAGTAACAAAGCATCCTTTCCATACCTTTTCAAGATACAGTTTGCAAAATCATAAATGCACTTTAGATACGACACTTCAGTGCTTGGAGACAGTGAATGTATTCAAAAAGTACTGCATGCTTTATTGGGACTTTAGGATTGACAGAGATTAAGAATTAACACTAGACCTTTTACCCGGCCACTATCAAACACGTTGACATAACATTTACTAATTATTCCATTACATACTGAATACTAAAATTTATTTAATAGACTTTTTGATGACATCCACTGTTACGTTTTTAAATGAAAATTAAAAATTTGAGGGCGTACAGGCAGTGTAAAATTACTTGCAAACTCTTAAAAAGGTGAAGACAAGATGGTCAAAGCATTCTTGAGATAAGGACTGGAGCTGCATCTTGGTCTTCCTTTTCTAGTTCCATAGCAAAATACCCCACTTCTTGATTATAAATACATAAGGATATTCAATATCTGAGGGCCCATGGTTTGCTCAATTTAGCCCCAAGTTAGTGATTACGGGGTCAATGAGAAAAAAAAATGTATTGGCACTTTAAAGTACCATTAATTACAGTTTTTTTTTTCTGTGTTTTAGACTGCTTGTATGTTTTAAATTTTCTAAAACATGTTGATTATGAAGAGACTTGTCTCATCTGTGCTGGTAAAACCCAGAATCACATCTTCACTAATGCAAGAGGCATCCATCCTGTAAGAATTCAATACGGTATGCCATTTTGTGCTGAAAGCATTACAGTCCATTTTGACCCCATCTAGATGTAATACTTAACCAATGTTACCGAGATGTAAAGTCATTTTACAGTTCCAAAAAGGAAAATAAGCTGATTATTAAATTTCTAAATTTTTTACCTGTTTAAGCAAGTTGCTATGTTACACACAGCTGAAACAAGCTCTACATTAAGCTGAAATCAAATTTCAACAACTTTTTATGTATTTGATAATCAAAATGTTATATATATATTTATGTACAATTGTAAATAAAGCCTGAATTTCACATTTTGGACCCCTTCAGATAATCTTGTCCAAAGATTCCAATAAGGATCGAAATATTGGAAATCACCTTTCAGTTTCAAAACTAATGTGGTCTTTTGATTGCTTTTTGTAATTTGGCTCTTGTCACATTTATACCTCTAGTCTTGGTGTCTCCACTACAAAATATGCCTCCGTTCAACACCTACAGGCAATGAGATCATTGGTATTCATAACGTACAAAACTTAAAATTACCTTCACTCAAATAAAACCACACAAATTAAAAAGATACATAGCATCTGTATTAGTCATACAATTTTGAAGCAATTACTTGCCAAGTAACTTACACATTGTACCTACCACTGTATAATTTTACTGGAACATATGACAAAATTTTCACATACACCAGATAATTACAAAAAAGGTTTTTTTTTTTAGTACTGATATACTTTCTTCCAGGAAATACCATAAGGGAGTCACGTACTTTATTTATTAGTTTGGTTGCTTTAGGAAATAAGAAAAGTACGTATACATCAGGTAACTCATGGAAAGCAGGTCAAGGTAGAATTCTTGATGATACATGTGCTATAAAGAAAAAATGTCTCTTAAACAAAAGTCGTGGATAAACCGTCCCAAAATAGTTAAAAACTCCTCAGTGTCCTTGTAATTAAATAAAAATTTCCCTTTTTTGTTAAAAAAAAAAAAAATGATGTGGGGTGTTAAAATTCTTTCTTGATTACACAGACTTATCATCCTTTCTAGTAAATATTACGGTCCTTGCAAAACAGTGCTATATTGATCGCTTGTAATATATCAATTTTTTACACTTACAAATGCTAGCAAGTAGAAAAGTTGGCCTGTAACCAAATGGCACTAGAAAACTATTAATCATTATGGTGGCTTATTCATAGATAATTACTTTCGCTCTGTACTTGCCTTACTGAATAATGTGTACCTAATATATACCAGCCAAGTTAAGAATGTTCATGTCTCATACTGTATTCTAATTTTATATGTACCATTGTTTTCTAATGTAGACTACTGGTTATGTGCTACTGACTTTGAATTAAATTATGCTTACCCAAGCCTCAATCATTTTTGGTATTAACTGACACTTATCAGCATACTTTATACAATTAAGGCACTGGGAAATGAATAATCTTACGCAAAAACTATTTCAATGTAATTTAGAGTGAATAAACTTGTTTAAAGTAGTCTTGGCACTTTATTCCTTACATAGAAATAATAAAACAGGAAGAACATTGTCATATACATCCTTATTTTTACAATATTGAACAGGTTACTCTCTCATTACCGTACATTACATTGACAAATGAGGAAATTAAATTATAACTGATTTGTAACGTACACGATTAATAGATGAAAAATAACATGTTGCGCAGTGTTTTACAGCATGGCATCAAATTGATAGGAATATGATTTTTTCAGGGACAGAAGAATGGCATTATATATATAGGGTGGCACTGTCCTTTAAGATACAGATCATTCAATTTCATGATACCATGAACAATGATAAGACAAAATCTAAATTTCCGAAGGTATACTCTTGAAGAAAGAATTGGGGATACCAATAAAGGTGAATAGGAGGTTAACATGAAAGTACACTTTTATCAACTAAGATTCTCACGAGACTGCTACTTTCTAAACTATTAGAATCAAATGAAAATTTAAGCCTGGCTTAGTTATTCCCTTGTAATTTTATAGTCCAAATTTCAGAAAAGGTAAATAATTGGTTTACAGGGCTACTATCTACTGACATACAAAGCTAGGTCGACATCACAGAGCAACAAGGGTAAACCTAATAAGCTGCTTTTGGTCTTCCTGTAGTTAAATAAACATTAAGAATTATTTGAGGAGACTTAAAGCAAGAATTCTGTTTTTTGATCAGCAACAATGAACAGATAAGTTAAAACAAAGAAAATGTTTATTAACTCGGAGAACACACCGAGTGATTTGATTAAAAACATGACGAGTAACTGTACATTAGGTAGAATACTGTATCAGTTGCTGAAAAAAAATACCTGAAAAGGGGAAATCAGAACTGAAGACTAACATTTCGGAAACTGGAACTCTACGAGAGCAAAACGTCAGAATAATCATAAAGGAACACACTGGAAATCATTAAAAAACTAAAAGACTGCATTTTCCTATCATAAGACTTGATATAAAACAAGCAATACTTGGTTGATCTTTAAGTACAGAGGAAAAATGGTGGATATATTAGAAAAAATAATCACCTGACAACACTTAAAATGTAAACATTCAAAGTTGCTGACTGAATTAAATAATTTTAGTTGCTATAGCAATGGTAACACAAATTTCAGAGAGGGTAAAAAAAAAAAAAAAATTGAAACTATAAGCTTATTCAAAGTGATGGTAAAATCACTGTGTCAATTAAAATCTTTCAATATCCGAAAAAAAATATATATACAGCTTGGTCACACAAAAGAATTATACCTACTTGATCCCATGTTTTAAAGGCACAATATACCAAAAGATGCTACAAGACCATTTAAAAAAAGGACGAGATCCTTAAATGCTTTCTTTGGTCATCTGAAAGACTTCCTCCAGAAAAATGAAAAAAAGCTAATACAGTAAATGAAGTGATGCCAAAGGTTAGAACAAAAAAAAAAAACCACCCTCTTCCTGACAGAGTAATACAGTACTAATAAGCCTTTTCACAATAACTCTCAGACTAGATAACCAAAAAACACTGTCTTGTGTAATTGTGGAAAAAAGAGACCTCACAATATCTACCTCTGGGTTAAAAGTTCACGATACGCAACACTGTAATATGGTACATGAGTAGTGGTTGTGGGAAATTAGTTTTAAAACGTACTTTATGAATACAGAGCGTAAGAAACTTGGAAAGTATTGCTGCAACCTTAATATGATTAATCACCACTTTTTTTTTTCCATGTGAAAGGGAGTTAAAAAAAATTGGATTTCGTGAAGGACATAGTGACTTCATCCCTATTAATGTTTTCATTCCTAAATCACGGATTCAGAGATGCATCAACGGCATCGTATCATTACACTCACTGAGTTTGTGTACACAAATTTCCATAAAAGCTATTTATAAGGCCATGACATTCACTCAAAAATAGTTTTATGAGCTTGAGCTTGATTGGCCCATAAAAAAAAAAAAAAGAAACAAAAAGTTTCACAATGGACTTCATCACACTCACTCTGGAGCTGGTACCCATGAGAACCAAGAACTGCACAAGAAAGTTTTCACAATGTTTCTTTCAAATCTATGTTATGATTTTCACCATAACTGTGCAGTTGCTCCTAAAATATCACATGTTGTTGCCTGTCACTGCCGGGATTAAGTTCCTACTGGCTGCATATTTCTCACTTTTTTGTTGGATATCGGAAAGTTCCTTCCTTGCCAGCAGACCCTCGCCGAATAACTCCTCCAGATACAGGGGGACTCACACTGAAATGACACGAGACTCAGTGGTGGACAATACAAGATTACACAAAGCCGTATAACAGGAAAGAGGTGGTCAGGTCACACGTCCAAATTGAAGTAAACAAGAGGACATTGGTGGATTCCTTTGGTGAGAATTTGCACAATTCTCACAAAGCAGAGCCTTTTTTACTCCTCCTTGTCTGCTTTTGTTACATCAATCAGTTTGAACATCGCTGCCAAATCTCTCCTTCATATGATTGTGCCTCTATATGTTGTAAAACTTAAAATATGAAGGACTCTAAAGTTGACAACGAATATCTTAACTACATGGAATCATAATCGTATTACATCTGTACTAAATGTGATATAAAAGGATTAGAGAAGCCATAAAATTTTAAATGTTAGCTAAAGAATTTTTCATTAAAAAAACCTCTTAAGGGAGATGACAGGCTGTAAAATATAAATGAAAAGAAAACCTGAGAAATGTTTGTACAATACTTCATTAGGTTTCAGTCCTTTATTCTCATGGAAAAATGCCAAAATATCTTTTACCTATTTGCCCATTGTTCTACGCATCTATCTGTGGGTCTTGAAAGTTCTGGGGTCTGGGCATTAGAAGTTCCAGACCGATGCACTCTCATACTGACACGCTGTTCACTTTCGCTTCCTGAACGCAGCCGTCCTACTCCTAAAAAGAAAAAAACAAAAATTATGAAGGGTTAGGAATATAGTTTGATTTGAAGCTTTTCACTGTAAATATTCATATCTTTTCATTTCCCTTGGGAAATTAAATTTTCCAATTCATCAATGACTTCATTATTCTAGTGGAAATATGGTACAAGATATGAAAAAAAAACTTGGTTTAATTTGAAATAATCTTGGTATAAAAGAGAATTGTCAAGAAACTCGCTATCCCACACATTTACTTAGATCTCAATGTTAATTTCTTACTTGGAAAATACAAGAAATACAATATATTATTTTGGCATGAATGTTGTACTGTACAGTACAATATTCAAGAAGTGTATAACATCCCTGCTTATCGCTTATGTTTTGTTTAACTGATGTATCTGTTCTACTTTCACAGATAGGTCATTTTGAGGCAACCAACTGCTGATTGGTGACCATTTACCTTTTCTTTCTTATTTATACATACAATAATATCCTTTACATTGTACCATAACTTCCTATATGATAGTCTTCAGCTAAAGTACCCATGCTTAAAGGTATACTTTTTTTTTATTTACCTTTATATTGAGCTTCTTATGCTTTTTTTATAAACCACATTGTTGTATTATTAATTTTCTAATCTATAATAGGCCAAATCCTTAAAACCCAAAACCTATGGTTATTACTGTACAGTACTGTACCTCCATAAAAGTATTCAGTCAATTTAAGGGTAAACATGTCACTATTCCATACCATGAGAAAGAAAAAAATTTAAGGAAAACAGCTAACATTTAGACTTGGTAACCAGGGCAGCGGAGTCAGTAATCAACACCTTTAAATCGAACCCCCAACTTCGAATGATGTACTGTAAAATTGTAACCCCTCAATTTAAGATATCAATCTTGACTCCTCCATTTATAGTATACAGTAATCATATCCATGCATGGCCTGAAAACTTGGGACAGATAGAACTCTGGCTGAAAGGGGACAGCAAAACATATTCATCTGTTGGGAGAGTTCATGCAGAATTGAATATGTGGAATGAGGAAAAATTATATATCAAAAGAATAATTTTTCTTTAAATCAGTTAATTATTTTCTTCAAGCAATCAATTTTTTTTTTTCATTTGAGGAATCAAATATTCTTTACCCCTAAAAAAATTTCAATAGAATAAAGTATATACTTTGTTTCTTTAGTAATATTTCCATGTTCATGTTAGGCATTGAAAAAAGGGAGCCCTAAATACATAATTCATAAAATGTGTATACAGTATTAGAAAGTCTGAACTATACTGTATGGAGCTTACTCTCTTACTGAAACTCCCTCATGTACTCGATCCGAAAACTTTAATCTTTACATCATTATTTCTGAAGCAAAAACTAGTTCTTTTATTATATAGCATTTTTCCTATTATAAACCATTTTCTCTTTCCTATTTTATCAAACATTTTCTCTTACAGCAAAGATGAAGTTTTTTGTTTTACCAATACCATACCAATACTCACCTTATCTGCAAAAGGAGGTCATATCTTGAGATGTAAAAGCATTGTGCTCACCAGTCATATATAAGAGGTGATGTCACTAATCTTTTGCTTAAGTAAAAAAAAAAAATATACATACATTAACTCGATACTTTTTATAGCAAGATTTGTCAATTATAGTATAGGAACTGCATATGTGCATATTGGATTAACATGCAAGGCAGTAGTTCCCAATTCTTTTTAAACTTACAACTCCTCAAACATAATCACAAAGTTTCAGTCCTCTCCCTCTATTTGAGAAGGGAAATCATAATACTGTAGAGGATTTCCATACCGATATCACCCACTACTTCAGTATGGTACATTCCTCAAAATTGGGAGGGATTTCCTCGCTCCAGGCACTGACAAGGATTATTTTTGTACCTTCGAGTGTATAACAAACCAATTGGTTAAAAAACGGGTTTTGCCAATCTAAATTGTCAAGAAAAGAAAATTTCCGTGAAAATAGAGTTTAATTCTAGATAGGGTTTTTCCATTAATCTTTAATAAAATATGGTTTCTTAAATAAAGCATTTGTCGAAGCTGATCATTTCAAAATTCAAAAAACCAGTACAGTACAATCATTTCTAGATATGGTGCTGATCTTTGGGTCAAGAAAGAGCGCCATATATATTAGGATTTAGTAATCTGCTACTCATAAGTACTGTTAAAAATGAGGATCTCATGAGATTTAAATCATAAAGAGTTGGGGCAGGCATGAGCAACTCTCAATGTTCCATCTATTGTTATCCAGACTTGGATAATAATTTTTCCAACGGTCTTTATTTATATGAACCCCACCTGATGTTTATATTGCTTCTTCTCCAGAAGCTTGAATAATTGACATTTATCCCACAAAATTTTCTAATTTTCTTAAATTTTTAAAGAAAGTTACATGCCCCAGTAAAACATTAAAACAATCTAATGGTAGTATTACAATGTTCTCCATTCTTTAGTTTCTCCATCACAGTAGTTGAATCAAGATGTATCCCCCTTCCAGACTGATTTTATTGCATTTCAAGTTAGGTTACCTGCTGGTCTGGTTAGCATTTTTGCACAAGGAACGCTATGTATTTTGAATAACTGGTGTGATGAGTACAATATCTCTCGGTTTCTTCCAAGGGATATTCGTTTCAAGTTGGGGTTTATGAAACTCGAAAGTAAACACTGAGCAGTGGTAAAACTTTTTGTTGGAAGCAGAATGGCTGCCATTTAAGTCTCATGATGGTCAAGAAAAGTAACCTAGTTCATGGGGATTTACATTAAGCGAATATTGTAGTTTCATGTGAAGTTGATAACAATATGACATGTGAGTACTTGCTTACCAACAGAGTTAGTGATGAACCTTTTTTGTATGGTAACTAATTTAACTTCTTGTGTTATTCTCAAAATGCCAGGGAGCCTTCTTTTGTGGACAAAGTCTGACATGCCTGCCCAGTTGCTACATTATCCTTACTTCCCTTTTCAGGTCTAGTGGTCTTATTAGAATGTTCCATCAGTAAGGGACCTGAATGTTCACTGCTCCTTTCAGAATCCAGCTACTCACGTAGTCTCAAATTCTTTAATTACCATTACTTTAGCTCTTCTGCAGCTAAACTGTAAATTTCCATATCTCTAGTCACTCTTTAAGAGATCTACTACATTGCGAGGCCGAACACAGAGTAGGTAGTCTGAATCCTTATATCCATCTTTGTGATAGCCTATTGAAAATATTCCTACTTGGTGATCTGTTGGATGGGAGTTCAAGACACACTCAAGCTCGATAGTTTATGTGAGCTACGGATGGGGGAAGACCATATAGGTCTATCTGCTGAGTCCTCAGCAGCCACTGCTTGGCACTCCCTGGTCTTAGCTTAATGGAAAAGGCTTGGGTGCTGATCATACCTGTACATGGTCAGTCTCTAGGGCATTGTTATTGTCCCTTAACTCTGCCATTCATGAGTGACCTTTTAACCTTTAAAATATGCGCTATTAAACAACATCGTTTTAATTTGGGAGATGGTGGTTCACATTGTAGACGCTCTTATTTTTAACATTTTGGTTATTGGTGATATATCTGCTTAATGCAGTCAATTGCTTCACGTTGAGGATGAAAAGGTGTGTTGAGATAAATTTCAAAAACTTTGGTTTCTTGAAAGAGGCATTTGTCTGAGCTGCTCATTTTAGGGTTCAAGAATCCAGCACAATAATTTCGAAACGTGGTACCGATCTTTGGGTCAAGGAAGGTTGGGTCAAGAAAGAGCACAGTGTATATTACATGAATAGCAACACTTACCTAAGAGTGAGCACTCAAAATTTACGCAGCTGATTTGATTAAGATTGCCAATGCATCTTTGCAGTTTTAAAAACTGACTAGACAAGGAGAAGTCCAGATCTGAAAAATCCATGGGGGCTGGCAGCCACAGTTCCTCGAGAAATTTTATTTTGGTTCTACAGTATTGTCCTCAGAGAAAGAATTGCTCTACACAATGGTACCCAGTATGAGAGTTAAAGTGAAAGAAAAATCTTCCTGGTATAAATTAAAAACATACGGCAAATGATGGGCTACCTGCAAATCGATGAATGGTCAAAGCAATTTCTCCCTTGCTTTATCAGACTTCTCTTTGTCACTTGCTAGCAAGAGGGCAATCCTTTTCAATAATGTCTTAAAACACTATGAAGCCCCAAAAACGCAAACCTTGAACTGTCTAACAGTGAAATCAGTTTTGTTCATGCAGGACGAATTTTTGTATATCTCAAGCAAGATACTTTGCCGAAATTTAAGTCCATGCCATTATAAAAGTACCATCAGAAAAATGGGCACATCATTTTGCATCTCACTTACTATATTTTTGACTGAATAATCAACTTCATTGGCCCTCACTCATAATGATGCTTTAATTTACTACTTTAGTATCATTCCTTTCATTTTTTTTTTTCCATTCAAAAGATTACAAGTAATAATCATCGTTGTGATTTCTGCGTGTAGGACTAACAATATTATAATGTGGTGTATACAGCATACACTAATTAAAAAATCCTCCTTTTGTTTTCCTTCCATTTTCTTTTTATTGGCAATCAATAAAAGATACCTTGCAAGACAATGATTAATATGTTTACATGGACAGTACAAATAAACTACTAGCATGCACTTGTGACAAATTATTTCACCAAGTGTATGACATGATTATTACTGTCCCCCTTTTGTAAAACCTAAGGCAATGGACCCCCCCCCCCACACCACAGGAGTTCAACCATTTTGATGTCAGTTTGTTACTATCAAACAGACGGCTCTAATTGACATGTATCCACGTAACAGATGAGTATGCACATGTTCTGATAAAGGATTTGGTTGGAGGGAAAATACCATGACTGAAATTGAAAATACTTGAATTTACAACAGTGCAAACATAGTTCTCAACGTTTTCTTTAACCTTCTTGCCACCGAACATAAATGATACCTCGGTATTTAGGTTTTCCTGAAGTTAAAACTAGTTTAGCTTCAAGATCATGTGAAATAAAATTTAGTAATCTTTTACTTGATTTGGAAGTTTTGACCTAAATGGTACTATTTAAGTTGTTTTTTAAAGATAATTTTTTAGCTCCCGTATTGGATTATTTTTTTTATTAAGTTAGCTAGAAGCAAGAATTGATAAATTTACTTCATTTGGTGAATTACCAACCATTTCCTAGGATAACTACAGTACATCTTCAAGTTTTTCCAGGTATGTCGGCAAATGTCAAAGCAGGTGGTGAACAGATGATAGTTGATTGATCACATTTAGTACCTTGTAGCATTATTGAATTCATAACTAATTACAAACTTGATTTGGAGCTATATAATGATTACAGAATTGTAATTTCTGGTGTTCCTCAAGATTGAATTCTTGGTTAAAGCCTTCATTTATAATAATTTTACTGGGCAAGCATTATATTCTTTACAATCAATCATATGCTGGGGAGGGGAGCATCAAATATTTATGACATCCATTAGGATCGAATGCTTTTGGTTTGTTAGGTTCTTGGTTCTTTACTTTTCATATTATATATGCAAAATGCTTATCCAGATAAATCTACTTCCATTGATCCCATCTACCGACTGTAGACCTGCATTTGCTAATTTTTTTTACAAGATTCAGCAAAATTAGTATGTTGCAAATTACAGGGATGAAGTTGAATTCTACCAAACTAAGTATCATGTTAGTAAGTTTAGGACCTTGGATCAGTGAAGGAAATAGAGTCGAAATAGTACACAACTAAAATTATAGGTTCACCAGGTCTAGATTACTGGTAACAAACATTTCAAAATGCATAGAAATATGGGTATCTTCTATCTAATTACATATCTACTGTATATTAATCCCAAGACAATGAAAGTAAAAATAGTTTGAAAAAAAATATGAACATTTAAATATACTGAACTCTTCTTATACCACATCACCAGTAGCTACTACAGGATCTGAGCCCAGAAATCAACCAGGTTCATTAAAATACTGTTCAGCAAAAACAGACTTAGTACACCATCAACCAGCTGCTAAAATACTTTACAAAAAAAATTTAAAATTAAGAAATTAATCGGATTTTCTTAAGTATTAATAGTCAATTCTTCGTAAGCTACTGTAAACAAACTTAACTGGTAAAGACATTGGATTTTGGACAGAGGATGATTGGAACACTAACCCCCACAAAAAATTAGGGACACTACCTCTAATATCCATTAGATACTGTATGTCCAAATGATTCTAGAATGGCTCTCACAGACAATGAAATTATTTCCAAAGGAAAAGTTTTCATCCTTTTTCTAAAGAGAGGATGTGCAAAACTGCAGCACACTCTTAATCTCAAAATTATTTTTTAGCTCTGAAGGGAGATAAAAGGGAATATAATCTTATGCTTCCCAAAGTCTACCTTAATAAAAGCCTATAATACATTCTTTATAATAACTGAAACAAGACAGATCTAATCTAAAATGCTTCAGCATGGAATAAAGCACAAATCTTTATTCTTTAATCGAGTTTCTCATAAAAGCATAAAAATGACATTATCATCCTTGCTAGTTCTAGTCACTGATACATTCTAAATTGCATCAATCAAAGTAAACATTCCACTGTTTTTGATATTCCGTTTCAGAGATTCCCTTGGATGGCATCCATATAATTATGTGTAGCATGTATGGGTTTGAATGAATCTCCTTTGAAATTGGTTGTTTAACCTTCTCAGACACTCCAACAGCAAAGGCAACAGATCTGTGAACTATTCCCTTTGTGGCCAAAACAAGGCTACCAACATCATCCAGTTCTATGCAGAGATGCTGAACGTATTTACTACCTGTCAAATCATGGTGAACCGAGAGAATGTAAAGATCCAGATTTTTGGTATTGTAGCTGGCCATCCACCTTGTAAGCCAAGGTATCCAGAACATATAAAACCAACTTTTAACCTTTTGTTCGGTGACGTTACACGTCTATGTTCAGGAGACCTTACTATTTTTAATTTTTGTAGACATACTGACTTATATAATAATTTGTTTGGAAGAACTTGACTCTCGGCCAAACTGATCTATTATGCTGTTCGATTTTCCCAAAACAAACAGGAAGAAGGCTTATTCCTCTTAAATTTATCCAAGTTCATTATATCTCCATTATCTGGTACAGCGAGGGTGACCTTGTAGGCTTAAAAAAAAAAAACGACTAACATGGTCTCCATACTACCAGTGGTTTTGGGTACTAAAGAATTTTGAATATTCCTAGAAGCTTGGCAAATGATATGCAGAGTCGACTCATTTGAGGATAATTTTCCAGACAAGAAAATGATCATGTGTTGCTCCCCATCAATCCTAATAAGCATCTGCAAACAGAGAAAACCCTGGGATAACCTCATTTAAATCATCCCAGTAACTTGGCAGATGAAGTTGGTTTTTATCACTGGAATTAGTGTGTATTTAGTCAGGCTATGTTCTAACATAGATTGAAATGAAATCAGAGAACCCTCATCTCTAAATGTACAAATGGAACAAATTTCTCTGATGAAGCCCTTGTCCCTAGCATCATCATCCACATCTGAACAGACATACGCTTGAACGTTTTGAACTTTTACTAAAGAAAATAAAAATACTGAATTCTTTTTTTTCCAAGGAAAAATCTATTTTCATCCCAGATATATAACTTCCTGAATCAGAACCAGAAGGTACCTCTTCAAATTAACCAGCATCCAATAACCTGAGAAACTATGCTTGCTAAACCCAAATCCTTTCCAGCAACGCACTCGTAAGATGCTAAATGTCCAGGCATAAAATAACTCGGCCCCAGAAGTCTTAACCAATTTGAAATGGTGTCCTTTATCCAGGTGAACCCCTCAGGGATTGCCCCAAATGCAAAACATAGGAACTAAAATTTGTAAAACTAAGACCGTTGACTAAATGAAGAATGTCCTCAAAATGAGTTGGAATGTGAAAACATGCATATGGAAAGTCTATAGAAAACATCCAATCTTTTTCTTTATCACCCCCCAAGCAACACAAGGGTATTTTCACCTAAATTTTTTTTGAGAACTGCAAACTTGTTGAGGGGTGGGATATCTTCAACACCCTGAAACTTTGGGGATTAAGAAAAATCTGTTGTAAAACCCCTGAGCACAGTTTAAGATGCTTCCAACATTTTGAACTGAAAAGTGAAATTCATAAACCTTGTTCAATGATTCTAGTGGATTGGTAACAGGAAATTAGCTGACCTATGTAAGGTGGAAAAGTTTCACTGAAGAGATTAGCCTAGTTCAGTATTGAACAGAAAGCTTACAATTTTTTTTTTTTGGAAGACTTTTCCTCATGACAGAAAGGACTGATAACCCTCTTGTTTATTTCTCTCTCTCATAAGTGAGAAGTACAATAATCCTCCAGCTCCATTAAACAGTTTCATCTTGAATGCATCGAGGATCTATTACAGTACTAAATATATTGGAAGAGTTGCAATGGGTATGAATATTAACATGAATTTATAGGGAAGCCTAATTTTTAAAACAGAATCCAAGATCAGTAAAAACTACAGGAAAACTTTCAATGGTACTTTTTATAAAGCCTAGGTTTAGTGATAGGCCCACATTAATAACATTCTTTTCATTGGTGAGTAAATTTGACAGCTATGGTTTCAACCTACAGAGGATATGAGATGCTTTTTGTTAGCTACTGCATTAAACCAGAAACATTTACAACAACCCATTTATTGTAATGAGTTTCAAATGGCATTATTAATACTAGCTAAGCTACAACCCTTGTTGAGAAATCAGATGACTATAAGCCCAATGACTCCAACAGGGAATTATAGCCCACGGAGGAAAGGAAACGAACAATCAACATGAGAAGTAATGAATAAAGAATAAATACCTTAAGATCAGTAACATCAAAAAAGAAATGTCATACGAACTATGAAGAGACTTATATCAGCTTGTTCAAATAAAAACATTTGCTGTGGTTTGATCTTCTGAAGCTTCACCTATATATATAGTTTATGAAGATTAAGACGTCCAACCAGAGGTCACACCTAAATTTTCCTAGGGTGAAATTTTGCGTTCAAAATAGAAGATTAATTGGAGTATAATTTTACACCAAAGGACAGGCAATGAGACTAGGTTATATTTAGCACAGCCATAATGATAAATAATATTTGAAAATTAAAAAGATCATGACCAGCTTAACTTCTCTCTTAGCTCTTGTGGATGTATGAATTTGGACTCGTGGCCTGGCAGTGGAATGGTAGAAGGCTAAAAACAATGCAGTCAAGGGCATAAGAGACATTGTAGACATTTGGATTATATCTACAGATCACAGATTGTACTATCCCCTTCTTACGGCATCCATTTCCTTCTTTTCCTGAGCTCCCTACAGTGTATTTTTTGGCAATTTGTGTCCTTTCTTGCTTCTTGGCTGCTATTTTCATATTCATGTTCATCTATTCTTTTAGTTCTCTGCAGTTTTGCATTCATACGTGCTTCAAACAGTACTTCTCAGGTTGAAAGTTAAGATCTTCCTTTTTTTTTTTTTTTGTGGGCTGTCCATTTTTTGTGCTGTGCAGAATTTTCTTTGTCAATGCCCATGTTTATACTACGCAGATGTTTATACTACCCAGAACTACAGGCCTTAAGCATCCATCATAATTCCTTGCTTCTCTAATACTTGGACAATTGTAATGTAAATTGTTTTGAAAACGATTACTGGAACAGTTTTAATGTAAATAAATAGCTCTGAAAATTAGTGCTGGGACAGTAATGTGAATAGTTTTGAGTGCGTATTTGCGGTTAATTTGTTTAAAATCTTTTCTTTAATATTGTAATAATTTACTTGCCCTTTTAGGTAATTAATATTTAATTTTCTCAATTTGGATTTATGCAGAATTGCTACCTTTAGGTGGCTGCAGTTAGGGTTATCTTTATTGGAGGGGTATCGCAAATAATTGATGCAACCATATAGGCAAGGGTAAAGTATTAGAATAATTTAGGCTCTTTCATTCACCAACCTACCTCCTTTGTTGTGGTCTTCAGCCAGATGAACCCCAGGAGCAATTCATATTAATATATGGATCTTTTAATCAAATTATTCATATACTTACCAGGTACTTAACTCACGCCCCTTCCTAAATCAAGAAATTTGGGAAGACTGTCTCTGAATGCTGTACATACTGAATGGAGTACATAGACT
This sequence comes from Palaemon carinicauda, assembly GCF_036898095.1. Taxonomy (NCBI): domain Eukaryota; kingdom Metazoa; phylum Arthropoda; class Malacostraca; order Decapoda; family Palaemonidae; genus Palaemon; species Palaemon carinicauda. The sequence continues at coordinate 9,857,596 of NC_090755.1, forward strand.
TGAAGGTAACATTTGGCGTCACAATGACTGTATTATTTATAATCTTCGAGTCAAAGAAGATTCTACGCATCGCTCTTACTCTTATCTATCTAGCCTAATCTACTGAAACTTACCACCCAATACTTCAGAAAGAAATCATACTGGGGGCATCTTTACTGGATAATTCCTTCCATTGTAAGGGCTAAATGATTTACACCACCCCAAGCACAAGGTCCTCCTTATAATGGTCTAGATTGGGGCACATCTCTCATAGAATGCTACAAAGTCAGGTACTGTATGACCAACAGTGCTATTGTTAAAACACTTAGGAAAACACATGTTTTCTTGCTAATGCCGTCATTACTATAAAACCGTTACGATTGCTTGAGAATGCCATCAACACTGGAAAATTAATGTCGGAATGAAAGATACGATGCCTTATAGATGTGACAACTTTAAAAGCTGCTGTCAGCTGAAGACATCCATGAAACTGAACATCCCAAGATGTTTGTAGAATAACTTCAGCCATCAAAACTCTCATATTAACTGCTGATATACTGCCAACTTTTAGTTGCTCCAATTGGAAAAATTAACGTGTACATATTCAGGAATACCAGGGATGGAATTACAAATTTCTCTGCAATTAACTGAATTTGAGGTCCATGTGTGCACAGGTATTAATATTTAGAAATAAAATTAGCACCAGAAACCTTACTGATATCAATTATCTGTCTGAGTGTTGCCAATAAGAGCAGCAGATTATTAAAATTGTCTATCCATAAACAACTCGAGATATGGCTAATCTATTCTACAGCTTTTCAACATACAACTTCAACCTGTGATTTAAGGTCTAACAGGTGCCTCTTAGCCACAATATTTTACTTTGATTCCCAATGCTAGTGTAGTAACATATTTAAAATGGAAATAACTAACTAGGCAGGGATGGGGGGGACAAATGCCGACTGACTAAAGGCGGCGTTCTTCGCCTTGTGTTGGCGTCATACTTCATCAGTTACCAAGTGCTGTGTATCCTGGGTTATTTCACTAACATATTATCAAAGGTATGACAACAGTAACGTAAAATAGTAACACAAGGAAGTATACCAGTGCCATAAACATCCTGGAAGATAAATACTGCAGTGAAAAATCTACTGTATATGGCTGGTAGCAGACCGTTTAATTATCATACAAGCTAAAAAAATAAAATATTGAAAAATATAAGTATATTGTTACGTAAGGGAATTAAGACTACCTTTGGGATCATCCTGGTCCTTGAAGGAAAACATTTGTACAACTGAATCATGAAAAATTTTTCAGTGTTACTGTAATGAGAAACCTACATTAAAGTACTATTACATTTTTGTATTATTTTTGCTTTTATAATAATGCAAAACTATTTAAAAAGACTGAGCTTGAACAGAAGTAATGTCTGGTGTGCTTTATTTGGCAAACTGTAGATGGTACTTGAAGGGTTTTAGCAACATCTTTTCTTCCACAATCTACATTTCTCTGACTTACACATTTGACCTATAACTTTCTAGGATATTAGAATGGATTAGAAGCAATCCATCCAAGAGGTTTTGCTCATATAAAAGATGTCTTAATTCAACAACATAACTTCTTTTACTTGGCAAATATGCCATCAAAATGAACTTAATGGATGACGGAAACTGCTGAAATAAGGCATAGAAATTGGAGATAGGATGTATAGGAAGACATGGTGGTTGATTCAACTTGTGTGAATAAACTTAACGTTACTGAGGTCAAGATATTGATTAATTGAACGCATTTCTTCTGCATTGCTACTAAGGAAGAGAAGTTAAGGCAGGTGGCATAGGCAAAGAGATGATGGGAGGCATGGAATTAAAATCATGACAGCAGGGGAAAAAATTAATTGCAAATATGACTGAACAAAAGCAATGAGATATTAAAAGGCAACATTCATAACAAAATTAAATATTGAAAATCTATTAAGAAGTAACATGAAGGCACTACTGTACTTTGAAAGGACACTCTTAGAGGTATGAGGGACCAACGGAAAATACTAAGATTTTCCTTGATGGGAACCTTGAGTTGCAGCTTGGGATGCAGTAATAAGTTAAGAGAGCTTTTTGAGAAGGTGAGAAGCTGAAAGACCAAAGACCATCGAGTATAATAAATTACCATAAATGCTAAAAGCAGCAAAAGAACCAGTCACTGATGAACTGACAAAAAAAAGGACAGTGAAAGAAAACCTGAATAAGGAAGGGATGACCATAAAAGTAGAAAGATGTTTGACAATACATAATAGAGAAATTACAATATTAATCGAGCATTCTACGAAAATATTGAAAGTGATTAGGGTAAGATAACGACACATCGTTAAAATTGATTGACAGTTTGACTTTATGCCAGAAAAAAGAGGCAGTGTTTTCAGTGAAGTAACAGAATTAAACTACTGAACCATGCTAAGGAGATTGTACAGATTAAAGAGAATCTGACAAAAACATTGAAAATGACTATCTGGTTCATAGGGAATTGCAAAAGCATGGGTGGAATTGTATTTTCACCATTACACCCAAGAACTTGAAATTCATAAGCTCTATCTACACTAGATAAGTCATTCATGGTCAAAATCCAAAGGCAATATATCATAATACAATTTGCATACAGTATAAAAAAATAATGAATACCCTCTTGTATTGAGGATACACTATAAACCATGTCTACATTCCTTAAACAATGGCTAAAATCATGTTAATACATCCACATTAACTTCCTAGGAATGAATTATAAGAAAAAAAAAATAAGTTCAGTACTGACACACTCAAAGTCAATCATGTATATAATACAAGTCGGCATCTAACAATTTTCTTTGCTAGATTACTTACTTTTATTAACCTGAAAAGATAGTCTAAATAAATTCCCGAAACAGTACAAACTGTAGATTGGGTAACTCAAGAATAATAAATTTAGCTCTAATTCAAATTCCACATTTTTAACTGCTCGTATACAAGTTTTCAGTAAGACTTGGTAACATCGCAAATGCTATTCTAAAGTTATTAGCAATACAATGTCATGTACATGGACTTGTGGTAGTAGCATGATTAATGATGTACAGTATAAAGATTATTTTTTGTCACGTTCAAGTTGGGTGCAGCAAATTCAAAGTTAAGATTATGGAAATTCTTTTTTTTCCACTGATACTATCAAATTCATGTAAATGAATTCAATGCAAGTTAGCTGCAGATTATGCATTCCAACCAATATTTGAATAATCAATTCATTTCTTAAATTCTATTTTAATTTCTCCTGCCAATATTCCAACACAGGAAAGCTATCCCAGTACAGCATCATTGTACTTTTTTCATAAATATACTTGATTTACATTCGTTTGTTAAAAAAATGTTGTAAATGCTTCAATTTACCATACTGAGAGTCAATGTAAAACACTGATGCATATCTACTAGTCAAATTCAATATTATTATTAAAATCACCTTGGCTTTCTTGATACTTTTTTACCCTGGCTTTCATTTAACCATCCACTTTCTTCATGTCAAAAAAAACTGTGGCTATTATCTGAAATTTGTTATAAAGTCATGCTATGGAATTTCAAGAAAGAAATTTCATTGAATTACTTTCTTTAATCCTTCCTGGCTGCCTTCAGTCTCATCCACAAATACAGTATTATAAAGATTTTCCATAAGGAGAGGAAACAGACAAAATTAAGATGAGGCTTCAAATGAGAGCTTGACAGATAAATTTTAACAAAGGAGTTTTGTAACAAAAACAAATCTCAAGTCATGCAAAGCCAAATAAATTTGTCAATAATGATAGTAATACTGTAATATAAAGGCAGGAGGGCTAATGCCAAGGTCATTATCATATTAAAATGAAGGAAAGCCTACAAAAGATAGTACAAAGCATTACTTGAAATGTATTTATTCATACGACTGTCATACATTATGGTAATAAAAACAATGTTGTACAGGTACAAATGCCCTATCACACACTATAATCCATTCATCTCTGTAACACTTCCATGCATGCAACTGATCAATAGCAAGCAATGAGTACGAAGTACAAGAGCACACACGCGCGCGCACACACACAAACTACATGAATGCATCCATAAGGAAACGAATGCTGCACAAAATGAAATCTGAGGACAACTGACAACTGGCTGTTGAACATTTCGATGAAAGAACCTAACCTAAATGAAAAAGACAGCAAAAAATATGGTGCTCATTTACTTTATATATACAACACAAAAGGCAACGAATATGTACAATAATAAAATAAAAAAGTTTAAGTCTGCAGTCCAAGAATCACTGATAAAAAGAAACATCTTCATCATGAGCCTGCCAACATTTACAACAATTGTATTTCAAAATCACAAAATACAAAAGTGCTTACAAGAGCAGTGAAGGTTCATATCAGTGCACATAGTCAGCGCAGCTTACAATGATGAAGTTTTGGTCTTGAAAGCGGTTCAGAACCGAAAGATGAGTTTTCTGAAGTCCAGGGTGGAATATTCTTGGTACTACAATAACCTAGAGTTGTTAAATGCTATACACATTCCTGGAGTATTTATTGGTTATTGTTTCCTTCACGCTCAAATTACAATTGGTTTCCCTGTAAGGGGGAGAGCAAAATGTAAGATTCTCTAGCTAGGGAAATTAGGAGATTTGACTCAAAATGTGACAATAATCATTAAGGAATTAGTATCCAGTATGGCACAATTTCTTAGTGCATCATCTTTTTGTCCAATGGTTTTCTGTCTAAATTCCGTTTGACCACATTTTACCATCCAATGTGTTTTCATTTCTTGATTTTAGGTCCAAAATCAATTTGTCCTATAAAAATTGAATAATGACAATTCAAGTCTAGAAGTTAAGTGCCTTCTTGTTTTAATTTCACATAGTTCTCAATTTGCTATAACTATGACCTGCTAGTTATTCAAAAAGACAGAAATGTCAAGTTGTATTAAGCTAATGAAACGCTTGTGATTAATGGATGTGTGAATCTAATAATGTCTGTAAGCGTCTTGCAGTAACTGATATACATATTGGCTGATGGTTGAGTAAATGCATTACCACAGATATCAAAATCTTTTCAGTTTTTAACCCAAGCTTTCTCTTTAGAGTTTTGAATATGAATTTTTGAGTTATCTCCATTTGCTTCTCTCAGACTAAATTCTTACTTAATCCAGCTCTTCTTTTTCCTACTCATCTCTTCCATTCTGCTGTCACTTATCTACAACTCTGAATAGTTGCTTCTTTCCTTTGTGATCAAAAGACAAGCATCTCGATATACGAGTTTCTCATTCTTCAAACCTGTGGTTAATCACTACACTCTCGAGATACATCTACGTACAGCTTTTAGTAAACAAAAGTGAAATTATGGTTCAGTACTAGTGTCACTTCTACCAGTTACCAGTCTTATTAATCATGCAAGTGCCAAGATCAGTTGCAGCTCTGAGCAAAATATTAAATAAAGGGAAGAATCAATAAATAATGCTTTAGAAGTATATAGTCCCTGACAAAGATTTTCAGTGGTTGTCACTGATTACAGTAATATGTTTGACAATAATAAGAGAATTAAACAGAGTTTAAACTTTGTTTGAACTGTTCTACCAAGTGTATGGATATTTTTTTAAACAGCATCAAAGTGTGTGTAAGTCTTAAAATTCTATGACCAGTTGTCTTAAAGAATTATAAATTTAACTAAGATATTGGACCAAAAGTCAGCAGAACCAGAAAACACTGGACAATAACCTACGGATAAACCGACTTTGGATAAAAAAGATGTGGGACAAAAGGACGTGACACTCATTTCCTCTGCCCTTCAAAAGGAAAAATTACCATTTTTAAACTATCTACCAATCTTTCTAATCGCGGTCACACTGAGCTACGTAAACTTTAGTATGAGGTTAAGGAAAATTCTAAATTTGAAGTAAGATATGAGCCATAAGTATAATGTGGCCCTATCAACATTAGCCCTCGTGCCAATATAGTACTTAAGGAGGTGTGCAAAGGGGAAAAAAGCACATGATAATTCAATTGACTACAGTACAATTAAATAAAAAAAGCAACAATTTCTATTAATACAAAAATTCTACAAAAAATTAAAAAGTTGTTTAAAAGCAAAGTTTACTCTAATAAGAAAAGTGAGAAGTAATAGGAAACCATTAGAAAGAGCAGAAGTCTCTCATGGAGAGAACAATGGCATTATTCTTCTAACCACATAGATGAAAAAATGCTTAATTATCCATGAAGAAGGGGCAGTTACTTTTAGCCAGAAATAAAGGGGACTAACTCCCCTCATGGATTTTCTGCATCCAAAGATATTGGAACGGAGAAAAAATATTTATTTTAAGTAGCAAGATTTCTAATAGGGTAAATCTTCCAAATCACATGAGACTTCCTTCCAAAGAGGAAGTGGATGAACGAGACTGGTAGGTTTACAAACTGTGACTCACCTGCAGTGGGCGAGGGCAACACACCTCCTACTGTCGTGTCGTGTCGTATCCGGGATGTGGCGCCTGTGGCTTGAGGTCTGCTGCTTGGTCTGTCTCTTCTCTCGAGTTCATTTTCCTGATTTCGAGAACCACCCTGCGAGTAACAAAAGCTAAATTATTAATTTAAAGGATACTAACTTTTGAGTACTTCTCTATGCAAATTGATACAAAAAGGTTAAGCAGCTTAGAGCAAATACCTTAATCATTATTACCTATTAAGATCACTACAATAAATGTAGCGTGCATATGGTATCTGAATTCATCCACCCATACTCTAAGATAGGAATAGAAAGAGGTCAATTGATAAAAAATGCATTAGTAGTCATGGCCTAAACATGGTCTTTTTTCACATGAATATAAATTATAGGTATAAATAAATTCAATAAAAAGGCTAGAGTTAAAGAATACGAAATGTATATAGTTTGAGCTTGTAAGTGGGTTATGGAGTAAATAAATGAGTTTTATCAAAAGAAAAACCTTCTCTCGGGGAGGTGCTACTGAGGATACAATGAGGTATAAAATACTAAAATAAAATTATTAGTCTTCTAGCCCCAGGGCTAGTGTATCAATGTGCAAAATCAATAATATAAATAAGGCAGCTACGTGGGCACAGGCTCTATAACCTCCAAATGTCGATTTCGTCTTCTAACCAAGGACACCACCAAGAACCATTGCTAGAAACAATGCTACCAGAGACTTGTTGACCATCCAGCCACCATCTTAAATATCTAGAGTAAGACTCAAGATGTCCCAGTTCCCTTCACGAGTCTAGAGGGGGGCTTGGGGACCATTCAGCACCTCTCCAAAAATAGGTTTTTCCTTTGTCAAAGCTCCTTTTTTGAGCCCGTATGCTCTGTGGTCCTCAAGGACTAATACCTTAGCAACACTAATGTACACTTGTCAACCACAAAGGTGAAGTCATAACCAAATGAACAACCAATACATGCATACTAAATTGAAAGCCTAACAAAGCTACCACTCAACTCATGAGAAGAGTTCCAAGGGAAGAAGCAAGGTTATCATCATGGTGCCTCTGTGGAAGAACCATTTTTAACCCTGGAACGGTACGGTGGGTCGTCCGCAACCCCGAGCGTCAAAACAAAAGATGTTTTTATCACGTGACTCACCCCCGTGACTGAATTTGTGGGTGATCGACCTGCAGTCGGTAACTCGCCTACACGCTCTAGTAGTGTCCAGACGTGCATTGCTGTAGCTGTACTCCTTCCCGGATTTCTGAGACGCGTCGGGGTCGAGCGCGACCGAGTTTACCCTTCTAAGGTAAGTTGCATAATTATCAAAGTTATTACGTATTATGAAATTGTCGTAGAATGGTGCAACTTGTATAGGTTATCAGTTGTGGAAAGTCTTAGTGGATGGTTTGGCTACCATGTGCATGATTTTTTTTTTAGTTGAAATGTCGTTCATCACCACGAGGACCATTTTACCACGAGTGCCCCTTTTTCAGTTTTTTTTTCATTTTTTGGCCAAGTCATTTTTCCGTAAGAAATTGCCAAATAGTGTCGGAAAACTTTAGCTTTTTTAGTGTTGGAAAGTGTGTATAGATGATCTGGCTACCCATGCGTGACTTTGTTTTTGCCAGATATGCCGTAGATATTGGTATGTGGCGTATTTTCCTGCGGTTGCCAATTTCTGTTTTTTTTTAAATATTTGTAAAAATTTACTACGTAGTAAGGAATTGCCATATAGTATTGATTTTTTTTCTTGTTTATTTGTTGGAAAGTGTCTTTTGATGGTAGGGCTACTACGTGCATGTCTTTTTTTTTATCTGAGATGCCGTATATTAGAATGTTGGACATTTTTCCGCGAGTGCCCCTTTTTATTTGTTTTGCATTTTTTGCTTAGTCATGTTACCGTAAGAAATTGGCAAATAGTGTCGCAAAACTTATATTTTTATAGTGCTGGAAAGTGTTTCTAGATGATCTGGCTACCCATGCCTATCTTTTTTTTTTAGCCAGATATGGCGTATATATAGGTATGTGTTCGATTTTCCTGTGATTGCCATTTTTTCGTTTTTTCCCATTTCTTTCAAAATTACTACGTACTAAGGAACTATCACAGAGTAATGATTCATTTAGATGTTTATTTGTCGGAAAATGTGCCTTGATGGTTTGCCTAGCACGTGGCTGAAATTTTTTATTTTTCTGAAATGCCCACCAATAGCACGTTGCCATTTTTCATCGAGTGCCCCCTTTTTATTTGTTTTGCATTTTTTTGCTTAGTCATGTTACCGTAAGGAATTGGCAAGTAGTGTCGCAAAACTTGTATTTTTATAGTGTTGGAAAGTGTTTCTAGATGATCTGGCTACCCATGCCTATCTTTTTTTTTAGCCAGATATGGCGTATATATAGGTGTGTGTTCGATTTTCCTGCGATTGCCACTTTTTCGTTTTTTCCCATTTCTTTCAAAATTACTACGTACTAAGGAACTATCACAGTAATAATTCATTTAGATGTTTATTTGTCGGAAAATTTTGTTTACCTCTTTTTTGATTGAATATTGGAAGGAAAATTAGTTGTAGCAAAAGAGTGGGGGAATAGAGTAGGTGGATGTAAAAGGGAGCTAGTAAGGGTTGAAGAGCTAATAAAACCGGGGGTAAAAAGTAAATATCAGGAAAGGTTGAAAATGGCATATGACGAGGTGAGAGTAAGAGAAACTGGTAATTTAGAGGAGGAGTGGAAGTTAGCAAAAGAAAATTTTGTTGGGATTGCAAGTGATGTATGTGGCAAGAAGGTTGTTGGAGGCAGCATGAGGAAGGGCAGTGAATGGTGGAATGAAGGAGTGAAGGTAAAAGTGGAAGAGAAAAAGAGGGCTTTTGAAGAATGGCTGCAGAGTAATAGTATAGAGAAGTATGAAAAATATAGAGAGCAAAAGGTGGAAGTAAAGCGCAAGGTACGTGAGGCAAAGAGGGCAGCTGACCTGAGGTGGGGTCAGGGACTGGGTCAGTCATATGAAGAGAATAAGAAGAAGTTTTGGAAAGAAGTGAAGAGAGTAAGGAAGGCCGGCGCAAGAATTGAAGAGACAGTGAAAGATGGAAATGGAAGGTTGTTAAAAGGAGAGGAGGCAAGGAAAAGGTGGGCGGAATATTTTGAAAGTTTGCTGAATGTTGAGGATGATAGGGAGGCAGATATAATTGCTGTTCCAGGTGTTGAGGTGCCAGTGATGGGAGATGAGAATGAGAGAGAGATTACAATAGAGGAAGTGAGGAGAGCACTAGATGAAACGAGAGTAGGAAAAGCATCTGGTATGGATGGTGTGAAAGCTGAGATGTTGAAGGAAGGGGGTGTGACTGTACTTGAATGGTTGGTGAGATTGTTTAATGTGTGTTTTGTGTTGTCAATGGTACCAGTAGATTGGGTCTGTGCATGTATTGTACCACTATATAAGGGTAAGGGAGATGTGCATGAGTGTTGTAATTCAAGAGGTATTAGTTTGTTGAGTGTAGTTGGAAAAGTGTATGGTAGAGTACTGATTAATAGGATTAAGGATAAAACAGAGAATGCAATCTTGGAAGTACAGGGTGGTTTTAGAAGAGGTAGGGGTTGTATGAATCAGATTTTTACAGTTAGGCAGATATGCGAGAAATATTTAGCAAAAGGTAAGGAGGTGCATGTTGCGTTTATGGATCTGGAGAAAGCATATGATAGAGTTGATAGGGAAGCAATGTGGAATGTGATGAGGTTATATGGAGTTGGTGGAAGGTTGTTGCAAGCAGTGAAAAGTTTCTACAAAGGTAGTAAAGCATGTGTTAGAATAGGAGATGAAGTGAGCGATTGGTTTCCGGTGAGAGTGGGGCTGAGACAGGGATGTGTGATGTCGCCGTGGTTGTTTAACTTGTATGTTGATGGAGTGGTGAGAGAGGTGAATGCTCGAGTGCTTGGACGAGGATTAAAACTGGTAGGCGAGAATGATCATGAATGGGAGGTAAATCAGTTGTTGTTTGCGGATGATACTGTACTGGTAGCAGACACAGAAGAGAAGCTTGACCGACTAGTGACAGAATTTGGAAGGGTGTGTGAGAGAAGGAAGTTGAGAGTAAATGTGGGTAAGAGTAAGGTTATGAGATGTACGAGAAGGGAAGGTGGTGCAAGGTTGAATGTCAGGTTGAATGGAGAGTTACTTGAGGAGGTGGATCAGTTTAAGTACTTGGGGTCTGTTGTTGCAGCAAATGGGGGAGTGGAAGCAGATGTACGTCAGAGAGTGAATGAAGGTTGCAAAGTGTTGGGGGCAGTTAAGGGAGTAGTAAAAAATAGAGGGTTGGGCATGAATGTAAAGAGTTCTATATGAGAAAGTGATTGTACCAACTGTGATGTATGGATCGGAGTTGTGGGGAATGAAAGTGATGGAGAGACCGAAATTGAATGTGTTTGAGATGAAGTGTCTGAGGAGTATGGCTGGTGTATCTCGAGTTGATAGGGTTAGGAACGAAGTGGTGAGGGTGAGAACGGGTGTAAGAAATGAGTTAGCGGCTAGAGTGGATATGAATGTGTTGAGGTGGTTTGGCCATGTTGAGAGAATGGAAAATGGCTGTCTGCTAAAGAAGGTGATGAATGCAAGAGTTGATGGGAGAAGTACAAGAGGAAGGCCAAGGTTTGGGTGGATGGATGGTGTGAAGAAAGCTCTGGGTGATAGGAGGATAGATGTGAGAGAGGCAAGAGAGCATGCTAGAAATAGGAATGAATGGCGAGCGATTGTGACGCAGTTCCGGTAGGCCCTGCTGCTTCCTCCGGTGCCTTAGATGACCGCGGAGGTAGCAGCAGTAGGGGACTCAGCAGTATGAAGCTTCATCTGTGGTGGAAATGTGGGAGGTTGGGCTGTGGCACCCTAGCAGTACCAGCTGAACTCGGCTGAGTCCCTGGTTAGGCTGGAGGAACGTAGAGAGTAGAGGTCCCCTTTTTTGTTTTGTTTCTTGTTGTTGTCGGCTACCCCCCAAAAATTGGGGGAAGTGCCTTTGGTATATGTATGTATGTATCATCAAATGTTTTTAGCTAAAATATGTTATTTTACAATTTTTTTTTTCGATTTTATTTCCCTTCAAAAATTTTTTTTTGGGTCAGAATTCTAATTTTATAGTCGTAAAATAATCGACAATCATCCAGCAACCCACCATACAATTTTTATGCATATCCAAGAATAATTAGATTAGTAAATAACACCTTGAAATTGACATACCCTTCCTACATTTCAGGTGGCAGATTAGGGAGTCTTGAGTCAGTGTGGTTGGCGGCCATTTTGTGGACATATCCGAAGCGTAAGTTGCCCTATCTATATATATTCTTGTTCCCTATAGAATTTGTGATATTTTGGTATATTTTTATCTGCATAAATATCATATATATTAAATATATGTATTTTTTTACGAAATTCCTAAGTACTCAAAAAATGACCTTTAGAAATGGCCCCTGATATAAATGTAATTTACAAAATAATGAAATTTTTTTACATATTTCCATTTTAGGATAACATATGTTTATTCCCTAAAAAATTAGCCACTTCCTATTTCATTTGGGAACCAAAAAAATTTATGAAATTTGGACAAATTTTTTTGGCCAAAAAAAGTTACCCTTTTTTTCTCATTTCAGATCTTCACCTCCATGGGTCCGACTTCATCCAAAATACATCAAGATGTGTCCTAAACATTCAAGAATCAATTCCTAAAAGGATTTGTGTATATATGAATAAATTTTATTTATTATGAATTTTTATGTAAGGTCTTTTTTTTTCTACTCAATTTTTTAAAATATTTATAATAAATAGTTTTTCTGCAGATGAGTAGTATTTATCTTTACAGTAGTTTTAAGCATTCATTGAATTTTTTTTTGGCAAAAAAAAAAAAAAAGAGGAGGTTACTGCAAAAGAGTTTTCAAGAATTTTTTTTTGCGTCGGGGTCGCGCACGACCGAGTATACCCTTAAAGGGGTGTCCGAGGAGCGTACCTAGCCAGGGTTAAAGGACCCCTCTCTTCTTTCACCTGATATCCCCCATAAGTGCCACAAATGAGCCAAGCACCAAGCATGCATGTTGTACTTGAATCTATTTCAGGTAATGTTAAATAAACACTGTTCAGATCACCAGGAAAGCTCTGGATGTCCTAAAATTGAATATAAAATTGAATATTGGCAAATAATAAAATTGAATATTGGCAAATAATGCCCATGGGCTACAGTAGTCAGAAAACAAAAGTTACCACCATCCATATACTAAAGTAGAGATATAAAGAAGTTCCATCTCTGAGGAGGCTCCCTTGGCCAAAAGTAAGACACACTAAGTCAGAATCAGGAAAGAACTGTTAATGATCGTGAGAAATTCCTGTTCTATATAGAAAGCTACAAAGGCAAGGGTATTAAAACATACAGTATAGCCTTTTGAAGGACCAACGGTTTTTGAACAAGGCCAGCCTCCCCCCCCACTGGGAGACCTTCATTGTTTCTGTTGAGGACGTGATCCTCTTCCTCCTCTGCCATCTCGATGTACACGACCCCTAAACTTGCCTCCTCTGTCAGGGCGGCCTCTCCCCCCTTTTTCTTTATTGGGAGATCGAAAGGGAGACCCTTGCTCATACACAGGGTTGAAGGCCGGGGACTGTGTCACCACTTGCTGGGGCACAGCGTAAACAGTCTGAGGGATGGCGGCAGGGGGGAGGAGCAAACGACTTCTGATGATAGGTCTGTTTGCGAGACCTCTTGGGTTGCGGCCCTCCCCCGGGAGTGAACTTCCTCTTCAAGGAGTTTCCCCACTTCTGGAAAAGGCTCTTGTTCTCAGTGACAGCCTTATCCGTGACTTCCTTCACCAACTTCTGAGGAAACAGGTCTTTTCCCCAGATGCTAGAGTCGATGAGACGTTTCGGAACGTGGCGGATAGTAGCTGTGGCAATTACATGCTCTCTACAGGATCTACGGGCCTGAAAGAAAGCATAAAGGTCCTTCATAAAGGTGGTGAGATGAGTCTTCGCCAACAAGGAAAAGACGGGGACATCTGTAAAATTCATGATCATCATCTCCATGAAGCACTGCAGAGACATCGACGCTGACAACCTTTCTCTGGCCTCCAGCTCAGCCGTAAGAAGGTATTTGGGAATCCTGGGCAGCTTCTCATTAAACTGGTGCCGGCTGCATCCTTATCCAGTTTACCCTCAGCAAAAGTAAACTGGACATCGGTCCAGTGGTCGACATCATGTGGTAAGATGAGTGAGACCGGTTTGCACTCTTCCAAAGCTGGGAGAGGCTTACCCTCACGGATGGCTTTCTCCACTGTCACGTAGCCCTTCGAGGCAAAGGAGAAGACCATTTTCTCCAGAGCCACGAAGGTGGCTAACCTCTTACCGAAGGTGCCAAGCTGTGTATTGATACACCCTGCCGTCTTCATCTCTCTCACCGTCAGGTGTTGGGCCCTTGTGTGTTCCAGGAGGATCGTTTCCTTACGGATGGTATCATCCCTCAACGGAACCCCATCGGTTAGCCTCACGTAGCAAAAGGGGTAGGCATCAATGTCGGGGTAAAAGTCCAGATCCGCCACCTGTCTGGAACCCAGCCTTTCGCCAAAGTGGAGGATGCCCTCAGAGAGCACGGGGTGGCCAGCATACCTCCAAGGATTTTGCTGTGTGCAATAAGGTAGCTGGGAGGGCAAGACCTTATCCCTAGCTCTTGCTTCTTCAAGGCCTGGATTTCTACAAGTAAAACCTTGAACATCAGCTGGTATTGCTGATTTCCCTCCATGAAGGCTTTCATGTTAGCCACAAGTACCGGATCCATTGTAGTACCCGAGGTACTTGGGAACTGAGGGGGCTCCATGAGCCCAGCAGGAGATGGTGGGGGGAAAGAGGCAGGAACAGCTCCCGTCACGGAAGAGGTAGTCGTCACTGTAGACAGGGAGGCCATTGTCGTAGAGGGGGCTGAAGTGGTAGACACCACTGAATCCTTGATGATCCCCAAACTTGCATCATCCACCTCCGGCGGGTAATGGTCATCCACCGAAGGGAAGGGTTCTTCACCAGATTCCACCGTGGAAAGGAGAGTCGATTCCTTACCCGGGGAGACAGAGGAGACCGTAGAAATCCTCACGGAGTCTAGGCTCATCGCACCCAACGCTTTGTCGACCTGTAGCTAGACCGTAAGGAGGGATTTGGGCTTAAATTAGCCCAAAATCGAATCAGGTGCCGCCTGGGGGAAGAGGATATCCTTCCACTCGGTAGAGGGGAGGTAAGGGGCCTTCGGATCAGAGTTCTTCTTAAACCCTCTTACCCAGGTGCGAAGGGACTGCTGGAAGAACACGCAATCATCATCGGAGGTATCCTTCGAGACCCATCCGGAGTGATGCAGGTCCTTGCAAACACTGCAATGCTGAGGGTCCCAGTACGAGACTGGACCCTTCATCCTCCGACACTTCACGTGTGCGGCAAGTACCGTGACCGCAAGGATGCCTCACGGTCCTGGCACAAATCTGCACTCTAAAGTGCATCTCCGTCATAGGCACTGCCTGTAAGGATAAAAAAAGTTTCAATGAGAATTGAGTCCTCTAACAGTCACCAAAAGCTCAAAGAAACGGTTTAGTAACATTCTATGCTGATAATTGAGGGAATAGTAATCCCCAAATTGTATGTAAATGCAGTTGGTGAGAAAGGGGGAGAGAAAATACAAAAATATCCATTCCCCTACTAAACGACGTTAGATTGGAATAAATAGCCTCCTTAGAGTCAGTTGCTATAGGCCCAAAGAGGGGGGGCTGCTCATGGAAAAAACAGTCGCTCCTATATCACCGCAGAGAAATAGCCAATTAGAAGGCAACGGAACGGGTAAACTTAATAGTTTATGCAATCAACGCATCAATTAATGAGCAAGTCTATAGCAACCCGAGGGATATAATTACAAGTTGATATCCTCACTTAGGGAAGACCCAGGATTGGGAACTAGCCTGTTCAGAGGGGAATGGGCAAATTGATAAAAAAACCAATAACCATAGGTAGTGGTTATTTCCATGCCGGGCCTAGAAGACCTTTTGGAAAAGGGGTACCCAGGCCAAGCATACATAACGAAGCCTCAAAAGTTGTAGGAGTAAGGCTTTTATGTTGATCTATAGTTGATCCACATACAGTCAGTAGAGAACCCACCTTAGGTTAGGTAAGGCGGTCTCGGATAAAGAGGACAGAAAGGAATGCGCCCTTGAGGTACAAGGGGGGTGACGGCACTGACGCCAGCGTCGTATGTGCCCTAAGGCACTGGTACAGACATCCACTCCCATAGACTAGTACTGGCCCCGCCGCCAGTAACGGCAAATGGCGCCTTGGGGCGGTGGAGATAACCGGCAAGGGTTTCCGCAAAAAACAGCTTACCATAGGTGAAGGCAATGTCGCCAGTGGCGGCACTGCCGTAAGTAGCGTCGTATCGCCGGTACAGGTACTATAAGAAAGCATAGTGTGCCGATAGGTGGCGGCACTGCCGTAAGTAGCGTCGTATCGCCGGTACAGGTACTATAAGAAAGCATAGTGTGCCGATAGGTGGCGGCAAAGCCGTTAGGTACCGGCACTGTCGTCAGTCTGACAGCTTACGCCTCTCGGGGAGAAGCATGCTGGCGGCCATGGAGGGTCAGATCCCAGACATGGTGTAGCTATACCCATGCACCATATGACCAATCCCCAGAACAGAGGCGTCGGCAAGGATTTCAGGCTCAGAAAGAAATCTGGGTTCAATCCGAGGGTTATCCCAACAACGGAGTGTCTCTAGACAGAGACACTCTAGGCTGCCGCACCCTGAATCCCAGGAAAGGTTAGAAAGACACTAAAACAAATGTCATACCGTCAGAGACGGCAAAGCCAGCATGAAATAAATATAGGATGCCGCAGGTCGATCGAGAGATCTCAGAGGCTAGGAGGTAACGGCAGTGCAGGCAAGTCGGCACACCGACAAGTTGAGATCACCCTTCGCAAAGGGGAGCTCCAATGGACTGAAGTTGAGATCACCCTTCGCAAAGGGGAGCTCCAATGGACTGAAGTTGAGATCACCTTTCGCAAAGGTGAGCTCCAATGGATTGTGTAACAGCAGCGAAGGTAAGTCAGCGCACAGACAAGTTGAGATCACCCTTCGCAAAGGGGAGCTCCAATGGACTGCGCAGCCCTAGCATGAGATATCACGAGAATGCAACATGGCACAGCTTCATACAAGTTTATCCTCTGTGAGTCTGGGCCTGTAGCTCCTGTATCTCTGAATGTTTCTTAAATTGACCTCAGCATTCAGATATGGCTTGTGCATAGCATGGTGTGCATCCTTTATTTTGAGTTTTTTTTTTTTTTTTATCAAATGATCAAAACCTTTAGTTTGAAACTTTTTGGATTATTCAAAACATCATTATTAGCTGGCCTATAAAACGGATTTTGAGCAAAGTGAAAAATCTATATTTGGGTGAGATAGCCATGACATCCTGATGGAAGGTTCCTTCAGTAGCTTTCTAAGGGTATATATGACTACAGTATATATTCCCAGAGAATTAAACTAAAGGTTTCACAGAATTCTAACATCTGGCGCGAGTACCCATAAGGTTTCCCTTTAGGATATCATATAATAACGGGACGTATGCTTGACACGCCACATAGCTATCTGCACCCCACATAGCGTTTACGCTTCGAGGGGGAAGCGTGGCAAGTATGGGAGGAGCCATTACAAAACTCTCCTCCTCCGTTACTGTTACGGTACTCGGCGACATCATATCCGGTCGTTGGTTGATGCCGCCAAACCCAGCTTTCCTTATTCCTTCCGGCGTATATGCCAGCTTCCATGATACAGTAAGATTGGGAGGGGCCTGACAGGCCGGAATAGAGAACAAGGGCGGGTCCATCAAGACGTCATGGCTATCTCACCAAAAAAAGGAATTTTGACGAAGGAAAAATCTATTTCTGGGGAGATACCTGTGACGCCCGGTGAAAGGGTCCTTCTTATCTCTTTTCTGATATAAATACTTCCAAATATACCAGAGAAAGTTAAAGCATGGAATGTCAAGGTTACTATCCTTGTACCAGCACCCTACGGGCGTCGTGTATAAAGATAGGGCGTGTGAAAACCACTATTCACAGGTCATCTTCAATTTAGATAAATCCTTCATCAAGTGGGGGAGCCGCCACAGCGGCATTAACCAAACTCACCTGATTCACTCAGCGACGCCTGCCTCAAGCGCCATCTACACATCCTTCTATATGAGATGGCTTGGAAAGGAAAGGAACGGGGAAAAAACCAGGGAAGGGTTTAACCTGGCGTCACAAGTATCTCCCCAGAAATAGATTTTTCCTTCGTCAAAATCCCTTTTCTGGGTCGACCTGTGACGCCCGGTGAAAAAGTACCAGAGAATGCCTTCCAAGCCCACAAAACAAGAGGTAAAGTAAAAACGTTATGCAAAATGGAGGTTATATATTAAGGAACGTGCTGTACAGTACATACAAAATAAATCCTTAAAAATTAAACAATGCCATGAAGGAACAAGTAAAGTATACTGTACAACAGCTCAAAAACGTCATACTGGCATAGACCAGAAACATGGGTAGCAAATGGTAAATCAATAATGGCAAGAGGCAAAAACATATTAACATAAAATGGGTACAAAAACATGACAAACTGTACAATACCCTTGGATACCAAAAAATAAACAATCCAAAATAATATCTACCACCATGACATAATATAATAATGGGGCTAAACCCCGACATAACACAGCAATGAGGCTAAAACACCGACCGAGGTGAGAGGCATTGCGGTGAGAGTGGCAGGGGGGAGGGAGAAGGACGAGAGGAGGACGAAAGGAAGAAGGGATAACACTCCCAGCGGCAATAGTAGGAAATTTAAAGGCCTATAAGTTCTTTAAATAGTGGCGTTTGAAAACCATCGGGGATTTCCAACCCGTGTACTTCTTAAGGTCATCAAAATCCATGTTCTGAAAGTAATTGATGGAGGTGGCGACAGCCCGGATGTCATGTGCATGTGGAAAAGATTCCGGGTTAGCTTGCTTGATAAAACAAAGGATTTGCTGTCTGATGCCTTGGATGGAAATAGTACCCCCTTGTTCCCTGACAAACAAGGGGCCAGAAGAGCGTGATGCAGTCCTAGCTAAAAAGCCCGCAGCGTAGCGACTGGACACAAAGAAGCATCTTGGGGTAGAGGAATAATTTTCCAGGGGACCACCTATTTAGTGGGTCCTCATTCTTGGCTAAGAACGCTCTATCTGGAGAGAGTAGTACTTCTCCTGATTGGAGGAAATCTAGGTTTTCAGGATTACGGGAGAGTGCTGCTAATTCCGAGATTCTAGCACCTGAGGCCATGGCTGTGAGAAATAAGGTCTTCCTAAGAAGCGATATGTAAGAGCAGGATTCGTTATCGGTGTCTGACGCGAACTTGAGGACATCGTTCAGAAACCACGAGACGACCTGTGGACGAACAGAAGGTCTGAGCCTAGCACAGGCTTTTGGAATGGATGAAACCCACATAGATCTTTTTCAAAGCTGACTTGGATCGTGGTTATAGTACTAGGTGCTAGGCCCTTGTCAAAAAGGGACCAAAAGAACGAAATGGCCAGGTTTGGGGTCATTCGAGTTTTCTCTGAATTCTTTAGAAATTCCACTAGTTTCTTAACCGCCGAATCATATTGTCTAAGTGTGGGGTCTCTCTTGTCTGATTCAATAAATTGGACATTTTCCGGGTCAATATTTGCGTCCTTATGGGCTGCGAATTTCATGAAATCCACAAAGTTAGGGTTTGCGCTATCCTTGAGGAATCTGACACAGTCCATGTTTGGACCACTTGGATCAGCTTGGGGAATGGGATCCGGAATGGGCGAAGTTTTAACTCTAGGAGGAGAGGAAACCAGCTGCTTTTCAGCCAATGAGGTGCTACCAAAGCTACCTTTCCGTGGAAGGAGCGTAGCTTGGGTAAAACTTTCATCAGAAGATTCACCGGAGGGAATAGGTAAATCCTCTTCCAACGGTTCCAATCCAGGGCTAATGCATCCATAGCACAAGCCTGAGGGTCCAGGTTCGGGGCCACGTAACAGGGAAGTTTGTGGTTGAGCTGCGTCGCAAACAAGTCTACCTGGAGACCGGGAACCAGTCTGGCGATCCACCGGAATGAATTCATGTCTAGGGACCATTCTGATTCTAGTGGTGTTGTCCTGGATAGTGAGTCCGCTATCACGTTCTGGACTCCTGCTAGGTGAGTGGCTGATAGGAACCAGTTCTTTTCAGTTGCCAAGGTAAAGATTATGACCAGGACTTGATTTAGATTGGGAGATTTTGATCCGCCTCTGTTTATGCAGTGAACTACTGCCGTGCTGTCGGAGACTATCCTGATGTGAGTGGAGCGTGGAGGGGATAGTCGTTTTAAGGTTACTAATACTGCCATGGCCTCTGACACGATGTGGAACTGTTTCATCGCAGGGGACCAAGAGCCCTGAAACATCTGGTGTTTGTATTAGCCCCCCCCCCCCCCAACCACTGAGAGACGCGTCTCTGTGAATCGTCACCCGTGGAGGAGGGAATTGCAGAGAGACCGATTTGGAGAGGTTCTCTGGTTTTTACCATGGCCGGAGTCTTCGTACTAAGACTGAGGGGATCTTCAATATCTTGTCTCGTAATCGGGTTGTAGCTCTCTTTCTCCAAACTCGGTTGATGTCTTTGAGTTTGGCCTTCAATAAGAGGTCTGTCACTGAGGCAAATTGGAGTAAGCCTAGAACTCTTTCTAAGGCTCTTCTTGAAATCTGTTTGTTCCTGATGAAGTGTCTTGTCTTCGAAGCTATCTCTTTGACCTTTTTGGGAGGAAGAGACAGTTCGTGACTTGTGAGGTCCCAGCGGATGCCTAACCATTCGAATTTGCTTGCTGGTTGTAGGCAAGATTTCTGTAAGTTGACTTGGAATCCTATCTATCTTGTGCAGAAACTGAACCACTTTGGTTGTAGCCTTGTGGCAGTCTTGAATCGTCTGTGCCCAGATGAGCCAGTCGTCCAGATAAGCTATCACCATGATTCCCTGGCTCCTGAGCTGTTCTAGCACCGTCTCCCCTAGCTTAGTAAATATCCTGGGGGCGATGCTGAGGCCGAATGGCATCACTTTGAACGCATAGGATTTCTTGCCTAGGCGGAAGCCGAGGTAAGGAGAGAAGTTTCTTGCTACTGGGACGTGATAATAGGCGTCTGTAAGATCGATAGAGGTGGTGACGGCCCCACGGGGAAGTAAGGTCCGTACCCGAGAGATAGTCAGCATGCGGAACCTGTCGCAAAGAATGCAAGAATTCAGTTTGGACAGGTCCAGGACCACTCTCAACGCCGACGAATTCCTTTTAGGAACAGTGAACAGACGACCTTGAAATTTCAGTGTTCGTACCCTCTTTATGGCTTTCTTTTTCAATAGGTCCTTGGTGTACTCTTCGAGGATGGGAGTGGGATTCTGGAAGGAGGACACTATTGGAGGTGGAGAACCTAGTGCCCATTTCCAGCCCAGGCCTTTGGAGACTGAAGGTCCCAAGGACTGATCTGGTCCCGAAACTGGTACAATCTCCCCCCTACCGGATTCACTTCATTGCGTGGGGTTGAACTTAGCCCCTCGTCCTCCTCGGGAACCTCTGGATCTAGGTCCGCCTCGCTGACGGAACTGACCTCTACCCCTGTTGCTGCCTCTAGGGTATCCTCGAAAGGAACCTGAGGTTTTGTAAGCCTGATTGAAGGCAGGGGAGGTCATCCAAGATGCCGCAGAAGTTGGTTGGGTACCCTGAGGTGCCGGGATGAAGACAATCTGTTGAAGAGGGGCGGCTTTAGACGTATTGGGAGTTGAAGAGCGAGGGCCTGCAGAATGGTGAAGCTGGACACGACTAGACTTGTATGGGGCATAGGACCTTTGCTTTTTCTTAGAAAAGGGTTGTCGAGGCATGTTCTCAAATTTACGTTTATTTGAGAGGCCCCATCTAACTTGAAGGTTCTGGTTAACCCTCACTGCGTCTTGAAGAACTTTATCGACCTCTTCCTGAGGAAACAGAGTTTTACCCCAGCAGGAGGCGGCAATGAGCCTATTAGGCTCATGCCTAATAAAGGCTTCGGCGAGAACATGTTTCCTACAATTAGTTCTCGCAGTCCAGAAGTCGTGAAGGTCCGACTGGAACAACTGCAGGAGGTTCTTTGCCTGCACTCGAAAGAGAGGTTCGTCACTGTAGAGGGAAGCTATCAACTCTGAGGATACTACAGAGTTGAGTGACCTAGCCAGCCGGTTTCTCGCCTCGAACTCCACTTTCAATAAGTGGTCCGGAAGCTTGGGGTCTCTCCGAGAAGAGAGAGGATGCGCAGTCCAGGTCTAATTTACCCACCGTAAATGTAGCGGAAGCATCGTGCCAGAGCGATGAAGTAAACCGCATGTTTTAGGTATAAACTTGCTAGCATTATCATCAATAATATTTTCAAGACGTTGATAGGCATGCACTGGAGATGTAAATTCATCATACTCTTTATCGGTGTGTGAACAGTTTTCATAAGCTGCCCAGTCTGCCTCATCTATCTTCCATTTTGGTGGACACTGAGAAGGAAGATTATGGACATAATTCAACATTATTGACCAATGGTCACTGCCAGTTAGGTGTTCATTTACTGACCAAAGGTAGTCCAATCGAATGGATGAGGAACAGATTGACAAATCAATGGCTGATGTAGAGTTGTGGAATACATCATATCTAGTTGGAGAACCATCATTCATTAGTATTACATCATTGTTGTCGATTAATTCTTCAACAATAT
Source organism: Palaemon carinicauda (assembly GCF_036898095.1). Classification (NCBI taxonomy): domain Eukaryota; kingdom Metazoa; phylum Arthropoda; class Malacostraca; order Decapoda; family Palaemonidae; genus Palaemon; species Palaemon carinicauda. The sequence goes on from NC_090755.1 coordinate 9,879,839, forward strand.
TACCCCATCTATCGCACACATTTCCACCCCATAAAGTATGCTTTGCATTAAAATCACCCATTAAAATAAAAGGGACAGGAAGCTGATTGATCAGGTCTTGGAGGTCAGAAAGTCTAAGCCTTCTTGGATTACCACAGCATGATCTAAGAGGAAAAGTTCTAAGGATGGTTCAATATATAGCGAGCATAAAGTAATTTTTTTCCCGATATGAGTTCTAACTGCACATGCCTGTAGTGGTGTATTGAGTAGGATTGTTTCAAATTTTACAGATTTGTGAATAATAAAACCTGTACCACCTTGAGCTCTTGCAGCTTGCAAAGGAGGGGATCTACAAAAATGATAATTGAGTCCAGGATTAAATGGTTTGTCACTGATCTTGGTTTCCTGTAGACAAATTACCTTCGTGTCTGAGTCCCTGGTTAAAGTTTTTATTTGCTCAATGCTAGTACTTAGACCTCTGCAATTCCACTGGATGATAGACATTATCTTTTGTTATTTTTCTTTGTCTCATTTGTCTTTTGGGACTTTTCAGATGAAGCCATGCAAGGCTTTGAGATGGAAGGCTTTACTAGGCCACCACTCTTGTTTTATTTCTTTCTAGTATCTTTATACAAGTCATCCTTAAGATCATGAGCAGTAGGGCACTTACCTGATCTAGATGAGGGTGAGGATGATGGGGATCTTTTCCTCTTTGGAAGATCTTGTTTTCCAATCTCCATCAAATCAGGTAGAGATTCTGCCTGAGATAATACATTTGAGGTGGTGGAAGCCACATTGGCTTCCTTGGAGGATTGTGCTAGAACTTCAACAGTTCGAGCACTTAACCCAGAAGGCTGGGCTACTACCTCTAGGGGAGATGCTCGTATCGGTGACATTACTTTTGGTGTGTTGGAAACCATATTTGACATCTTTGGAGGTTTGTGCTCTGGCTTTTATAGGCTGAGCACTTGACCCAGATGGCTGGGCTACTACCACTAAGGGAGATGCACCTGACGGGCCAGTAAGGGGTAGTGGATTATAATCTTTTGGTGGCATCTTAACCGCGCGAGCAAAATTAAGTTGCCGATTGAGTAAATGCTTTGCATAACCTACATTGATATGTTCAGCATTTGCTTTCAAGATTGCAGCTTCTTCTTTCTTGTATTCTCTACATCTTTTATCATTTGATTTATGATGATCTTTACAGTTTGCACAGGTTGTATTTCTGTTGCATTGGCCATGCTCTAACGAAGAACAGTTAATACAGATCTTCGTATTATTGCAGTACCGGGAAGGGTGACCGTACTTGAAACAATTAAAGCATTGTAAAGGCCTAGACTTATATTCTCGAACACATACTCTTTCATTCTCAATAATTATATGATCTGGTATAACAAGGGTTTCAAATGTTAAAACTACCATGCTTGTTTGAGGGATCTTACTTACTTTCCAAACATTAGCAGGACACATGTCCAGAATTTCTGGTTCTGAAAATTCATATAGATCTTTATCAAAAGCTACTCCTTTACCATAGCTGAAGCTCATATGTGGTTTAATATCCTTAATAGGATCAATTTCTGCAATCTTCATGCCACAAAGCATGTGAGCTCGAGTATCTGATTTTGCATTAATCAAAACAGATTGCTTACCCTATCTGCTAATATCCTTACTTTTAATTAAACCAACTTTTTTTGGTATAAATTTACTAATCTTATAATAGTTATAATTATCTATCTTCCCAGATGCAATTATCCATGTTGGGGGCTTGGGGGTTCTTACTTCTGGAAGTCTATGCTCTTTCTTTTTCCATCCATTCTTCTGGTTTATATACCTCTAGGTGTCTTGGTGCTTTATCACAGAGCCCCAGAAATCAAACAATTGTCAATTTTTATGCTCTAAATTTTTATTTGCTTCTAAAGCAATCTCAAAACTTGAAAATGATACCCAAGCTTCCCAAAAGCCTTTACTACCATTAAGCTCCATTAAAATTTCTTTGATTACCCCAAATCTACAGAAGGCTTCATGAATTATGTCATAGCTACAACCAATTGGTATATTTTTTAAGTGGAGAATTTTCAGATTTTTTGTTGGATCTGGTAATGAGCCAGAACCAGAGAGTAAAGTATTACTGTTATTACAAGAATCATTTTCCACCAGTGCCAATAAATTGTCTTTAACAACACTGGTCAGAGAAGTATTGTTGGAGGAATCCTTTTTATTGCCGAGGTTGTCAACAGAGCTTTCCTTATTTAAACAAGCAGAAGTCGTCAACGGTGTCTGGGGTTCGCCATTTGATACAGGGGTACGGGGAATATTAAGTTTACTCATCATTTTTTGGGGGGGAGGGAAAAGGTCATAATAACAATGAAAAAAAAGTTTAAGGGAGAGAAAATATTAAGACTGTCTGAAATTCCAAAGAAGACACAGTTAGCCTTTTCTGGAATTAATTTCTCCACCAATGACACCTGTGAAAGCTGCTTACCAAATGTCCACTCCCTACCTTACCACAAAGGGATGGTACCACTATGATTAGAGTGGCTCAAGTGTATGCCAAACCCGCTTGATGGGCCAGAGCATTTCAAGAATACAATTATCCCACTCTAATCATAGTGGCAGTGGCAGGCAAACCTGACAGAATGCCGAGAGTCCTATCTCTATGAAACCGCCAACCCCTGGAATCCGAAGGCCAAATTTTTCTACGAGATAATTCCGCGTGCCAGTATAGGAATACTGACACTCCTCGGTGCCCAAACATTTTCGGGCAGTTGGCAAGACCACCACAGCTCCCACAATTGATTTTGAAATAAAAACCGATCCTGGATACAATGTCCCCTCTTAAAAACCTGGACAGTGAAATGGGTAAGATAGTTTTGACAGCAAGGTTGGAGACAGCTGACAATTATGAAGGAGGAATAAGCAATAAGAACTAATAGAAAAAGAATGAGAGAAATTTAGAGTCAAACTGAGGAAAAGAAATTGCCCAGTTTGAGAGCCCTCTTGCCCATCACAAGCCTTCAGCACGGGAATGATATGCCGTGCTGAAGCCCGATGACTTCATCAAGGCATTCTCTCGTTAAGAGAGGAAAAAAAAATCCAAGAGATTAGATCCGAAGTAAAATATAGAAATCCAAGAGATTAAATCCGAAGTAAAATATAGATAGTAACGACAGGAACACCTACCGAATCCGCAGTAAGCGTGGAAACAAGTCCATAACAGACCACGCAGTTGTTTGGGTGCCAAACAATAATGGTCATCGACCTGGACAGCGCAGTGGGCATGGAACCTGCAGACGTCGTGACCGCACGCTTGCTGTCATCTGACAGCGGACCACCTGTAATAATAAAGATACATAAGTATCCCATAGTGTTAGTATCCCAAGGGGATCCGGGTGCTCTGGGAACTAAAAATAAACCGGTATAAAACCGGGATAAAATACTAAGAATAACATTCCGAACTGGTATAATAATCGGGGGGGAAAAAAACTTAGCATAAATAGTAATTAACTGATATTGTTAAAACAATTCCGTAATTTAGTTATGATCATTCAATGATATAATATTGTCATAGTGGGAGATATACTATCCCGTCGGTACCGGGGAAGTATAGAATAAGAATGTTATAATAACATGCTTCTTGTTGGCTCTGGGGAGACAACCGAGATAGACCCGGGGGGTCACAACAAGCCTACCGGGGTAGGGGAATCGAAAAGGGAGGGAGGGAGGAGTTAATGATTCCCCGCCAGCCACAAGAACCTTACCAAACAGAGACAATAAAAAACATATCATGAAAACAAATAAAAGCTCTTCCGTGATTACCCCACGAACAAATAGTCTACGTAATAGTAGAGACCAAACATGATACCGTACTTAACGAAGGGAATCACGCCGAAGAATACCCAACACACAACCGATATCTCCCCGGCCGTCCGATGGCCAATCAAGGCGGCAGGGGAAAACCCGGCTACGACAAGGCATGGAAAGTGAGCGTACTCGACTATAACCTCAACAGCTGTTCTCGGCTCAGACTAAGGGAGGGAGTCAGGAGGTAGCCGGGGGGGGAAACGAGAGGACTCGACTCTTAAAACAAAACAGCAGACTCCAAAGTCTCTAAGAGACGTGAGGTATCCGTGGAGGGGGATGAGGGTATGGGGTGGCATACTCCAATGGTAGGGGGAGGAGCCAGCGAGAACTGCCCAATGGTGGGGCTCGAAGCGATCACGTGGGACCGAGAGCGGACAGGAGTACCAACCTGTCCGAACAGAACCACGTGATACAAACAAAAACAGAATGATCATAAAACGGATAATATAAATAACGTAAAATGTAGAACTAGGTTATAAGGCATGCGAAATAAAGCTAAAATAATACAGTAAGAGAGGGACGCAGGAGTAATGGCAGGGAAAAGGAATAAATAAAGCCGAGCCCTCCAGCACGGGTAGTTACCGAGCTGGACAGGGGGGCCAATACAAAGACTCGATCGGGTATGATGCCGATCGGTAGGATAACAATGCTAGAATAAAAACTGCCAAGCGAGTCCCCCCCTCGAACTAAACAGAGCCTAACTCTTATCTAGGTGGTAATGAAGAGTAATATAACCCTAGAATAATAAAACACCATAACATGGTGACAAAGCCTTCAAGGTACTCGGCCTTGAAGGGTAGCAAGCAAGCCATACCCTAACGTAATGTACCAATGCCATGATACGCGATAACAACATAATATCAAGTACTGTATAGCAAAATGTTAATCGTTAAAAAACCAGCGCAACAGGTTTAAAACGAATAACAATTAGTATAGAAGACCAATTGCAATTCATCAAGAACGAGCCAAGGGGGTAGCAAAACCAACAGGGCCGCCGCGGAGCGGGGCCATCGACACTGAGAAAACACGTTGACTCTAAAACAATAAAAATAAGGGCAATGCTACCTCCAGAAGCTCAAAACTCATAGATCTAGTACAGTACTTAACTTGGATGAGGAATCTTGGTTATCCGACATCTTGCACTAGAAAGGGCGCTAAATCACCGAAAACAGAGCAAAAGGCACAACGAATGGCGTGAGTGATGCTATGAAAAGGAGTGACGTAGTTGGCGTGGGTGGAGATTGTGGTAGTAGCATTCAGTAGCGGGTGTTGAACGGCACCTCACTGTAACGGGGATATTGAAGAGGAGATATCTAAATGGCACGAGACCTCTGGTTGTGGTTTTACACGCCCCAGCTATTTATACCGACACCTATTTAGGTGACCGAGCTGGGTTCAACCCTGGCATTCCTATGCAACTTTTTTCTCTGGTAATACATAGCAGTTATATACCTTAGAAATGATGCTAAAGGAGCATTTCACGGAGCGGCACAGGTGGAGCCCAGAAATTAACATTAAGTGGATCTCATTGATCAGACAAAATTACAATCAACTATTAAGAAATTAGTAAAGACTGGTTAAGGGTAAAGTGGAAAATGTCAAAAGACAAAACTAATAAGAGAATGTTTATAGGTTTGGCACTTACAAATTTGAGCATGTTCCAGTCAAAGACATAATCATAAGTAAAGCCCTGACGATGGAAGAGCTGACGGAAGAGCTGCCTTAAGTAACTGTAGTCTGGTTTTTCTTCAAACCGCAGAGACCGGCAGAAATTCAGGTACGTCGCAAATTCATCTGTGGATCAGAAAAATGTTGAGAGACTACCAACGCTACACTACTTTTAAAAAATTCATACGATTATATAAAATCTAATCATTTGAACTATCAACATTAGTAAATAGATTTGAAGATAACACACATGAAATTTTCACTTGACATTTACATTCCAAAATAAGTTGGAAAACATTCCTTCATATAACTGGCAGGAACAGTCTCACAGTCTTTTAATATTCACAGCTAAAAAATATGTAATTAATATTCATTTATACAAAGGCTACAGATCAAGCTTTTAATGTTTTGTATCATAACCACTAATTGCCACATTCATCAAACCAGATATCAAAACCAATTTTGGTGTTTCCTGGTGGTGGTATGCTCATAACTAATCCCACCTTTTTTCACTTTTCAGTAGGCAAAATAATGATTAAATAGGTCATAGGAAGGAAATGCAATACAATAGTCAGACATAACCCTACTATCGAGCTCTATTAAACTATGGTCATTACAGTACAGTACTCAAACAGTTTCCTGCTATGACAAATAACAACAATCTCTTGTCATTCGGACAACTACTTATCGATAAAAATTTTTAACAGTTACATATACCTTCCCAACTGGGAGAAGAAAGTATAACAACTGAGTCTTGCTTTATTGGCTGAAATGCGTAAAGATTAGATGTGGATTTTTGAGGCCTTAAGAACTTTAAACAAGAAATGTGAAATTATTAATATGAAACTGGGGTTATTGAATTGCACTTGACCAATTTCCAAGAGAATCTTACTCTAAACACCCTGGTTTAACACTACATATATATACATAAGCAATTTATTTTCCCAGAGAAGTTGTTTGTGCAAAAATTTCAATGCTATTTTATACTGGCTGCAGCAAAAAGGTTTGTGAAATGCATTAGGACTTTCTACACAACAAAGATCAATATCTTTCATACAAGTTGTTCCTGACCCAATTCATGTGTAATTTCAATGAGATACATCACTAGAATAAAATCTTGAAATCTTAGAAAAAGTATATCAATCCATGTTGGCCAGTTAGAAATAAAAGAAAAAAAAAATAAATTCATATTATAATTAAATGGGAAGTCTTATTTCCCGGGGAAAATCTTGATAGGATTAAGTGTATTAATGATAGTTTTCCTTTCAATGCACTAATATCAAAGCATGAACATGATACCAATTCACAAAAGATGGTAACACCTACACATTCAAATGGTATTTGAGGCAGGTTTGCCAAATGTATTTGGGTCTCAATACTCAAGACAGAGACGACTGGCAAAATCTAACCGAGGCCCTTTGCGTCAATAGGCGTAGGAGATGATGATGATTTGGGTCTCAGAGGCCACTTCAGAGACCTACTGTTTTGCTCAATTGAAACAATTACGGTAGAATTTTCATATATGATGCCAATTCTCCTACCATCGATGAGTATATTATTAGCTCACCGGGACTATTCTAGACTTGCATGACTTGGCAAAATTTGGACACCTCAGATGGAAGATTTGAGACAAAAGGGACCTCTCCACATTTTTAGGATGAGATGTGTTGTGCATAAGCCTACTCTTAAGTCAGTGACCCATTGGCAATATTCATACTCCAGTCCATGTATTCAATAGCAAGGGTTTCCAGGTAGATTAGTGCAATTTTCCATTGCCTTATACAGATCACAATATCAAGCCAGTGTAGTTGTCACTTAGGGTTAATGCAGCCTACTCATATCAGAATTTGTGTATGTGAACCCCAATATGTCAAGGTAAGGCTAAGATTTAGGCATAGACCTAATTTATTCCAAAAATGGCCAGGGGAAACCCTAAAGACATATCAAGCAGTCCACCTGCATGGGAGTGCCAAAGCCACATAAATACTTTATCCTATTTCAGCTCGATGCCTATCCCCATTGCAGGCTTCCACCTTAGGGAAGCACCTGACCCCTTTATCTCAGGATAATAACCCACAACACACTCAGTTGAGATAACTGCATGATCCAGAACGGGACAACAACTATTTCCTCGAAAAAATTAATGGCAAAAGTTTTCTATCCCAAAAAGTTAGGTTTACATTTTCACCCAAACAAAAAATCTATGTAAATGCTTTTGAGAAGCACAACTCTACTAGAAGTATCATAAACTCAGTGTTTACAGAAATTAGGAGTTCCACAAAGAAATAACAGTAATAGCAAGAGAGCCAGGCAAGATTAGCCTTGAAATTTATGCAGGCTTTTTTTCCCCACCTAAAATAGGCGATGCTAAACGTAGTTTCACAGGATTAATGGGTTGTAATGAACAACCAAGCTTAAGCACAAGCTCTATCAAGTGCTTGACCGGAGAATTTCTATTTTTATGAAGTTTATAAGACCTTATTCTACCATATCCTACTCTTCACCATTAACTGAAAAAGGAAGATCAATAAAACTCCAACCTTGTACTTACTAGGAAAACCTTTACACAGTTCCTCAATGGGCGTCTGCATTTTCTTTTCACTTATTCTTTCATACTTTTGTCGTTTCGTGGCTGCTTTGAGGCCTTGCCAAGGGAGGGACCCTCTGTTGAAATACATCAAAACATATCCTAAACTCTCTAAGTCGTCTCTTCTGCTCTGTTCTGTGGAAAGAAACAAAAATAAATATAAAAGAATGTAACATTAATTCATAATTCAATACTTTGAAGAAAGATTAATGTGCATTTTAAGTCTTCCTAACTTCATTCATGAATATGTTGCGTCCTAAAACATCTCTTAACCAGATCATATATGATGATTTACAGTACTAAGCTTACTTAAAATCCTTTAAATGACTTCTTAGCCTAAGAAAAATTACTAGTACCAAGACTACTGTATTTTCGAATATTAGTAATCAGTTAACTTTTATCACACCTAACCACAATATCTGTATGAAAGCTTAAGTAATTAAAAAAATGACAATCTGTGTACATAAACTGTTTTAAGACTATCAGCTGAATTTTAAAAATTATAAACTAACATATCAAGTATGAAAAAATTCCTTATATTACAATGCGCTGAAATATATATTTTGGGAATACCTTTTAAATCCAACAAGTTTCATCATACATAATCATAATCACATATTTACACTTCAATTTATTAAATATCAGATTTACTAAAGTAAATAAATCATGATCCATAAAATTCTCTTAACACATGTTTACTCCTGACTACTTATGCCATGTTCACTCAAACATTTTTCACCTTTAAAAAAAAAAAAAAAAAAAAAGGAAGTTAAGGAAAGTCTGCATTTGTTCAAATGTTAGGAGAAAAGAGAGCTTCCAAAGGCCTTGAAGATGAACATGATAAAAAACAGAGGTCCATCAACACATTTGTACCTTGCAATGATATAAAGGATTGGATTGAATTACAAAATTTATGCCATAGGCCAGGCACTATAACCATGGAGATCATTTAAAATAAAAACTGTGTTGAAGTGCAGAAAAATATCTACCAAACCCTTAAACGTGTTGAGTAGATGCATTTTTAGGTAATAAGTACAATCAAATACTAGTGCTGTTTCTTTTCCGCAGACATAATATGCAAGTGCTCCAAACTAAATACACAACATCCTAGTTCGTGTTCTAAATTCTTTTGATAAAACTGCATTAAGAGTTCTAGCTGAATTTAAAAGAGATATGAATAACATGCAAAATTCTGGTCTTTCATCATCACTCGTGTACCACATCTTATAATGCACTGGAGTAGGACCTTAAAATAAAGTCAAGCCAAAACAAATGCACTTCTTATATATATACACAAGGACAGTGATGATGCTAGGCCTATAAAATCATTCCATAACTCTAGGATTATGCAAGAAAGCCTCAGTTAAGAACAACATAAAGACATTACCATTTTACAAAAACATTGCTGAATATTGAAGAACAAAAGATGGTAAAAATACAAAATTAATTAACAAAAGGTTTGCAGAAAACTGAAAGATAGGATAGGAGATGACATGAATAAATATACTCCATAAGGTAAGATAACCAGACTTATCCTATCAATTTCAAATAGCAACCCAGATAGACATCCTAACTTGAAATATAAAATAAAATTAAAACATTTTAGCATGAAATTGGTAAAAATTTAAATGGTTGGGAAGTCACAATCCTAGGAGGTGGTATGTTACCAGCAGACACAATAAGAGCATAAAAGAGTCTGTTGATTGACAGAACCTGACATAAACAGTGGTATTCTTTTGGATTAGGCTTAAACAACATTCTATAGGATTAATCATCGTACAGCTTGCAGTATTAGGTCACCTTAATAACCACTCCCCTCTTCATGAAAAAAAACAAAATCCCAGTCAAGAAAGGTATAAGAATTAAAAAAGGTTGTTATATTTTTTCAAACCTTCTACATAAGTGTAAATATTTTACTAGCAACATTTCATAGTTGTTTTTCCTATTTGACCCTTAGCCTTATACTCTGAAAAACATTCTCTAAGCCCTGCCTTTAATATTCCCTACAATATTACAGCCACATCTTTAAAACTTAATATTTATACTGTAATTGGTAGTACAGTATACCATTTACATCAAAATTCAAGTTTCTTATACTTACCAATACCAAGGTGAGTGTTAACAGAGGCATATCGAGCAGTTCCAGTCAAATTCTTGTTTTCACGGTATGGTATGTGTTGATGTGTCCTAGAATCTCTGTATTTTTTCGCAAGGCCGAAATCTATTATGTAGACCAGATTGCCCTTCTTGCCTAAGCCCATGAGGAAATTATCAGGCTTGATGTCACGATGTATAAAATTCTTACTATGTATGTACTCTATCCTGGTTATCTAGAAAAGAGATTTAACTATTAGTAAAACACTAAGAAATAATATTGAAATTTCAATTACATTGTACAGTATTTGGGTGGCCAACCTATAGCTGTACATTCTTTCACACTTCAAAATATAAGTGCCATACAATACTTATCTTGTACCCCTTTGTGATTTTCTAAAATGATAATCAGACATATTTTATACAATGCAATCAAACTATAACGGCTGACGATTCAAGACATTTTCTACATTTACAACAACTGTGAATTTGCGCAAGATTTAATTACTTTAGAATATTTAAAAATATTAAAATGAAGGTACACTAAAATATGTTTGCAAAAATTATCGGTTTAAACTCACAAGATATAAAAGACCTGCCATCAAATTTTAGCTATTACTTTTTTAGTACCTTTACTATCACTGAGGAACAATCGCCAACTTATAATGATAAGCATGATTTCCAACTCATGCCCTGGGTTGGCTACCCTCACACAACTATGTAATTAATTTAGTTCATCAATCATAATACTGAAGGAATTTATAATATCAAGATGGAAAAAAATTCAACAACAGTACACTGTGATAGCTGGATACAACTTGGCCCCCAGTAGACGCCATGATAAACATTTTGTCAACCAGTATAAAAGAACATAGTTTGAAACATGCTAACCTCACCCACAAAAGTATTCTGACCAAAAATAAAAAGTGCAAACATCTGATAAGGGAGTATTGCAAACCAAAACCCACAGTTGCATATCCTTAGAATTCATAGAGCACTGTTAAATGTTATAAAAAAAAAAGGTCCACTAAGCGTCATAAATTTGCTATGAAAAATATAGATGAAAATTCCATATTTCCATTCACAGTATTTCTCTATTTCTGAACAGCATCCACCTTAAATGCATATTACTGTACTGTACTGTAACGTACACATCAAGATAAGAGGGGGAAAAAAAAAAAGTTTCTCCCCAAAATGCTTCAGTTAGGCACATTCTGTATAACTAAACTGGCCTTTGATAAATAACCAAAGTACATTCACAGTTAAATTTTGGTTCATTAACCTTAGTCATGTGGAAAGAATAAAATTGGGATTAAATCATATATACATAATGGACAAGGGAAGTAAAGCCACCAGTGTTGTAAATGTATCCATACTCAATTACAATATACATTAGTACAGTACTGCACTATTAAGGAATTGATTAAAAGCATAGTACATAACTTTGTTATACCATTTCCTGTAGTATTTTCTATGTATATAGACCATAATTTACAAGATTAGCAAAAAAGGTTGTGTAAATATCAAAATGAAATCTAATGTACATATTAAATAGATTTTTTAACTTAATAACCAAAGTTATTTTAATCTTATAAATGTACTAAAAATTTTTACCTAATCTAATCTCCCCAAAATATCAGGAAATGCATAAGGTGGCAGTTCCAATTATATACAATACAGTACATATATTAATGGTAAAACAATTGTGCATTAAAAAATCACCTATTTGTATAAAAAAAATTTCAGATTCCACCCATCAACTTATAACAAAGCCCTGTTAAGCTTCCCAACCTATTGCTAATACTCCACTCCCAACTTTGGAATCCTAGTCAAACTAATATATCAAGACTTAAATATAAAGTTTGGAGTAAAGAAACAACAATAAAGGAGCAAAATAAACTACTTACTAGTTGGTCTGCCAAGAGTAAGACAGTTTTTAAACTAAATTTTCTAGAACAGAAGTTAAAAAGGTCCTCCAAAGACGGACCTAACAACTCCATAACCATTACATTGTAGTCGCCCTCCGAGCCGCACCATTTAATTCCTGGAATACCTACACCTCCTGCCATCATCTGGAAAGAGAAGACCTTCATGTATTACCTAAGTATGATAAAGCGAACAGTATACACTGCATACAATTTCCATTAAAATAGATATTGTCAGCTTTCAATAAAGGAGGAACATCTATACAGGTCAAAATTTACATTGATTAATAACACAGCAAAGATCAAAATGAGTATGTTGAAGCTCTTAAACACTTAATAAAAAAAAGTATACAGTATAAAGAATCACTTATTTTTGATTACCTAATCAAAAAAATTGAATAGTTCTTAGAATACATACTGTACAGTATATCCACAATTATTTACCAATACAGTATTGCATAGTGGGTTGATGATTTCATGGATGGATAAAGATTTTATTAAAAACTTGAATAAAATCAGCATACTTTACTGTACACTATCACTTCAGGGAATACTCTAGAATATCTTACTTTTCTCTACTTAGTGCAGGGTTTCCAACAAAATCTACTCTACAATGCAAACCAACATGTTAAACCGAACTTTAGAACTCAAAGTGCATACAGTGCTCCAGCTGCACTGTAACAAGTGGTGACAAACATTGAGTAGCCAGTCAACTCTATATCTGAGCAAATATTGATAGAAGGCTTCATGTACCTAATAATTGGTAATAATGCCCCATACAATACTCCAAGACTTTTTTTCCAATAAAAACTGTGTTGAACACTAGGGCACGTTCCATGAGCTATTCTAAAATCAAAATTCCACCTTCACCATTTATGTATGTACTGTAGTTTCGATGACATGAATATCCCAAAACACTACAAAGGAGAAAGATTCAACATTTCTGAAGAAAACTTAGTTTACTGAAAGCAAGCATTAATTATACCACACAGCATGGCATTTACACTACTCTTCCTCATAGACATTCAGAATAAAATGGTACTTTCCTAGTCTACCAATTTGCTGACAGCAACTTTTAGTTATCCACAAAAGAAATTGGTTGTCCTATAATTTGCATATAAAATTTTTTACATCAATATAAAAAATTTGGCAGATTGAAAGTAAATGATTTCCTAGAGCAACCTTTATATTATAAGAGAAATGAAAAAATGTGTTAAAACATTCCTAAAACCCTGTATATTATGCAGTACAAAGTAAAAAGTGTGTTTATTTGTGTAATTTTTCAAGGCAGGCTTGCCTATATAGATTTTATTGCAAATTTTCATTGACTTGGGTTTGCCGAGCAAAAAAAAAAAACACAGGATTCCATTTCTTTGGTAAAGGGGGCCATATTGGATCTTAATATGGCAGCCATTAAATCGAATAAGACTTCCATATCTTAAATATCAACGCAGTTACAAACTTTGATTTACATGCCCAACATATGTTTTCAGACTTATTATGATGGCAATGATGTTTTCACTTATCTATGCTTATTCTATTGAAATTCAGGGGTAACAATCACTGAAAATATAGACTTGGATTTTCCTTCTTTTCTCAATATGAACAGTACATTTTTGTTATATTCAGTGTTTCCTATCACAAGTAATAAAACTTGCTATTTTTCTGTACATGTTTATCAAGGCTGACATCATAGATGCATATGTAATGCCAGGGACAAGTTCTCTGATGGTGAACTGTTGTTAGCCCACATCAAGAAATGGTCATATGGTCAAGAAGACTACCAGACTTGGATGAAACAAAGTATAAGGAATGGCAGAGATGATATCGACACTATCTGGAGATGGTCTAAAGAATGTGCATTACCATTTGACTAGTAGAAAACTTATGATCAACATGAAACTTTAAAACAGTTGAAGATTGTAATAAAGTATCAACTATTATAATCATTTTTGAGCTAAGAAGGATTTTCATCCTCCTAAGTGATCATAGTAATAAACAGAATAAAGATACTTATAACTATATCAAAATTAAAAGTATTTACATACAATCCAGACAGATGCATTTCTGATAGTAGAGATTTACATCAAGTGATCACTGGTAACAGAGGTAAAACTAAGAGGAGGAAGAAAAAGCTGATTCGACAAAATCAAAATTGTCCAATTTCTTTGACTGACTTACTACCCAAAACACACAAAAAGACAAATCTCTATGAGCATTTCTGAAAAGTGCATTTTTCACTAGAAAGAAAAGGAAGTATGGAAGATGAAAAAATCCAAAGTTAAACTTTCAAAATGTGGATGTTTAAATTACTCACATAATTGCAGATAATGTGATAATGTTAAAGGAAGAAGGGAGTTTACTCCCAAGATTTTTAATAATTCAAAATAAAAGACCACAGGTTTAATCTGAAAAAAACAAATGGTCACTATAGGATTTCAATTGCACCTCCCTCTCTTTTTCCGTTTCTAATCACACTGTTAATACCAACAGACAAATAAAAAATTATGACAGATAAAAAGTGGAAGATTCTAAGCAAGGTGAGATCAACACGACAGTGATGATGAAGAAGGTTGCAACAATTGATGCAATGACTGAGGTACAAGCAATCAAAAGAACTAGGCATGAAGGTATTCGATGAAATGACCAAAGCATTCATGCCCAAGATAGGAGAAAATCAATTCAGAAGATTCACATTTATAGATACAATGTTCAAGATACACTAAAACCCAAAACAAAGTCACAGAGTATCACAATCGCCCATTAAATTAAGATATTCATAAGCATTGAGCAATAAAACATGTATCAATGAAAGATATTTGTTTTGAAAGAACAACAATCATCTCTGACACGAGTTTGAGGAAACAAATATTAAAAAAAAAATGGGTAGTAGCAATAGGGTGGTGGTTGTTATCGTTAAGGGAACTGAGGCTAGTGTCAACGAATGCTTTCAGTTGTCTGAAACTGTAAAAGAACATAACCATGAGGAGGAAGCAGACACTTATACTTGATTGATTGCCTCTCTGATATGAGAAGGAAAGAGGTACCCTACACTCCCCTGATACTGATGTACTAATTTCAATAAGTGACAGAACAGGGCCATTGACAGTACTGTAGTTAGGTTTCTTAATAGTTGCAATAACCTCAATATATCAATATTGATAGAGTAATAGTTAAATCAAAATGGAGGAGTCCAATTGGTATACATAAAGAAGGTGAATTCAGGATTATCTGAAGATGACTGTCATATTTATTTTGCTAGCCTTAGTACCACTGCAATAACTAAAAGGTTCATAGCTGGCAAATTCCTCTAACAAGGACACCAGGAGGAAAAATGTTTTGTTCCTTATGCACAAATGTCAGAAGTGATATTCCTGATAAAGAAACTCTTCAGATTAAAGACCAAAGGAGATTCATTGTAACCTACAAGAGCAACATTACGGCCCCACATCCAAAGCGTTGTCTTACTGTACATTAAACCTAAGCCATAAAGGAGTTGGTAAAACGTGGAAGCAATGTATGTGCCATAAAGCAATTGCTCTCGCAAGAAAAATAATCTAGCGTGCACACCTCTTAGCAAGTACAGACAAATAAAACTATTGTATACTGTATAAGATCGTTTTGAGATTATTTTACATTACAAATGAGGAAGATATCTTCATTATTGTTAATAGAAGAAATTATAAAGATGTTATAAAAAAATTTATGTAAAGATTACATCACTCTCATAAAAGGTTTATGAGGATAAGGATGATGCAGCTGTTAATAAACAACTTGAAATGCCATGATAATATTATAAACTTAATTCACTTGATTAAAAAAAAAAGGAATTATTTATATTTTGTTAAGAGATTGATAATTATTGCTTAATATTTCTTTTAATTGGATTGAAAAGTAAAGTTCTGACAACAAACAGTAATGGCGAGGTTTTTTTTTTCTTTAAAATTATTCCAATTTTTTAAAATAAACTTTATTTAATAAACATAACTATAGTAGCCATGATGTGCATCTAGCTTCCATAATGGGAAAAATAAACTACTTTTTTTTTTCTTTTACTGTGTTGGCCACTATGTAAACCAAGATGATAGCCATAAAAATGTTGCTATCAACATGGAACCAGTCATGAAAATGTTGCTATCAACATGGAACCAGCCATGAAAATGTCGCTATCAACATGGAACCAGCCATGAAAATGTCGCTATCAACATGGAACCAGCCATGAAAATGTCGCTATCAACATGGAACCAGCCATGAAAATGTCGCTATCAACATGGAACCAGCCATGAAAATGTCGCTATCAACATGGAACCAGCCATGAAAATGTCGCTATCAACATGGAACCAGCCATGAAAATGTCGCTATCAACATGGAACCAGCCATGAAAATGTCGCTATCAACATGGAACCAGCCATGAAAATGTCGCTATCAACATGGAACCAGCCATGAAAATGTTGCTATCAACATCAAACCCTCATTTTATGAGTTCCCACACCCAAAATATTTAGAAAATATCATATCAATTCAAACCACCTGATCTCACTAACCCTATTTTTCGGACATGTTATTTATCGCTAAGTGGAGTACAACAGAGTATTTTCTATCCAAGTTGATAAAAAACCCTGGAGATGGTATGGAACAGTGGAAATTATACTCATGAGTCACACCATCTGGATTCTAATTAAACCAGTTTCCCTTCTGATATATAAAATATTTTCTATCATTTTTTTTTTGCATTAGCAGTTTTGTATGTTCCTAAATATGGCAATTTTCCCATTTTATTTTGTTGTGCTGCAGTATTGCTACTACTGTACACAATGAACAAAGCTGTATCTAACATTGTCTAATCCACCAGACCGCTGCCAAATCATTACATTATTCAAATTAGGAAGTTTATAATTTTATCGTTTTCTCCAGTTAATAGTTTCTACAGTCGACTAACTGCTAAATCACACACTAAAGAGAAGCAGTAGTGCAATAATAACTATGTCAAAACAACACTTGGAAAAGGAAAAGAAAAGTGCCCTTTATTCTTGATCCATCACCACCAGCAAATGTATTCCTCTGTACATATTGCCATTAGGAAAAATCCTTACCTTTGGACATACTGAATGTTATGACATGTGCTTACTTTGTAAAACTTTGATTCTATGTGTAGTTGTGGGTGTTTCGTCTTGATGCATTCTAGTTTTATGGCCACTTCCTCCCCTGTAGATATATTCGTCCCTGCAAGAGAAGAAAAACGTAAATCAATACAATTTCCCTGGACAACAAATCACCCAAACCTTTAATTCTGTTGGTATGAGCAAAAGCCATATTGTACAGTTCATTGTAGCAAGCTGTGTACATACTCAAAATTTCCAAGTTACTACAATACTAACAATACCTATACTGTGGGTATAGCCATAGTTTTTAACATACAGCATTTCAAGCAGAAAAAATAAACTAAATACAAACTAGCATGAAATTAATATAAAATAATAGTGTTATTATTTACTGCATATATAAATTTACATGGATCAAGAAAAATGATGACCACCAACTAGGAAATCTTTTAACATATGTAAATGCTATATGAAACTAAAGTAAATGAAAAGTCAGGATATAAAAACTATAAAAAATGGATTTGATTATAAATTTAGACCAGAGGGGCTAGGGCGCTATGACCCGTGTAGGTTATTCCATCTTAGATATTTCAATTGTTTAAAGGCCATTCACGAATGGCAAGGGACAGTGACATAGCCCTAGCAAGCAGGGCAATTACCTAGAGACTGACCAATTATATACAAATGATCAGTGCCCAAGACCCTTCTCCACCCAAGCTAGGACCAGGGAGGGGCAGGAAATGGCTGCTGATGACTCAGCAGGTAAGACCTATATGCTCCGCCAAACCTCACCCCCATCCTTAGCTCACAAGGATGGTGAGGTTGCTGAGACCAAAGGAAATAATGAGTTTGAGCAGGACTCTGATCCCAGCCTGGCAATCCCAAAGGCAAAGATGTTAAAAATCTCTTAAAACTAACTTGTCACTATATACTACAGTATTCATATTCAATATTTTTCAATTAAAGTTTGATATCTTGTAAATATATATCTACATCATCAAAAATAACCAACTGATTTGAGATCTTTCTGAAACCCATTTAAACATCTTGAGCCCAAGATGTGCTCACCCAACAGTAACCTGTCACATTGAACACGCATTGGCGTAAATATAGCATCTTTAATATAATTAGGGTAAGTGTGGATGACCATGGACACAACTAGGAATTACTCTCTACAAAATGGGATGGAACTCTCACTTCCTAAACGAGAAATGACTTTGTCAGCTGATCTACAAAGACCCCATTAAGTCCAACGCCATAAACAGGTCTCCAAGTTTTATACAAATTTTTGGCAAGAGCTGGAAATGCTGTAACCAGCACAGATTGCGTCAGACGCAGAGTATTATGTACATTGCGAGTAACATCATGGAAGCATAAAGTTCACCTTCCAACAGATGTATTGACCTTGCTATTTTGGGCAATAAAATCCAAATTTTTTAAAAACTTTGGATCAGGACCAGTATCATTAACTGCATCAATATCATACCCCCCCCCCCCACCCCTACATGACTTTTAGAACAATTCCAAAACCTTCGTCCAAGAGGTACTTGACACACTCCCCCTCTTAACTTGGGAATATTATGACACCTCACCTGGCATGGTATACTCCGAATACAGTGAACCTTGCTCCAAAGTACAACTACCAGAGGAATTTGCACAAGTAAAAGACTTCTGCAACAAACTTGTGTACCACCAACTACTAATTGTTTAAGCATATCAAACTATTCTCGAAACTTGTCATTCAACACCTAATTTCAAATGTAAATTATCATGAGGTAAAGACGAAACATCCCAAGCACAGTAAACCCCCCCCCCCCAACATGGGGAACCAATCTCACGGTCAGGATAAACAACAGAAGCAGGGTAGGGTTGAGGGACACGTGGGAACTGAAACCTGCTTCCAATCTGAGACCACCTCTCTTTCTCTCTCTCGGGTTTCTTCATACGTTGAGCTGCCATCCTTCTCCGCCTCCATTTATCTTCCCTTTCCCTTTGCTCTAGTTCCATCCAGATGTAAATAATTATGTATTTGTTAGTTACTCAGGCAATGACATTTGCCATACCGAAGTCCACAGGGGGGATTTCATACGACGGATGCACCTCACATGAAATAAGGATCTAGTAAGAATAAACAAGCTATTTACATTACAAGCCGCACTATATCCCACATGGGTGATGACAGAAGACTTATCTGATTAATCTCAGTTCCTTAACAAATAAAATAATTGCTGAAGATATGAAACAAATGCACAACAACAAACAGGAAAAAAGTAATTAGCGAGAGCTGATACTGAAAGATTAACGGAGTTTCAAAATGGCGGGTTTGCGAAGGCACATTCATGTAAATTCTTCTTAATGATTGATTGATTTGAGGTTTCCTGGCATCCTGACATCGAAGGTCATTGACCCCGACCGATTCTTCTTAAATATGGGAATTAAAAACCAATATTTGTTCATTCAAAGTCATTATCGAATCTCTTCTTTAAAAAGCAAACAGAAAATTTTTTTACAATAACATCTCGGTCTTTAAGTCTCATATAAAGATACATTAAAACCCCAAGTTTTCATAACAACAACAGCGATAAACGCGATGGGGAAATACGTGTATGGGAAGATAAGAAGGGGGGAGGGGGAGTCTGATGCCATTTAAGGTTAACCTTGGCTATCCCCCCCCCCACCCCATACTCAAGCTAACCCTCCCTCTCACCGCAACAGATTAGGATGCTCACTTCATCACAACACTTGTTTCACGCTCTCGGCCAACACGCACGCATGCGCGCGCACGCACAGAGAGAGAGAGAGAGAGAGAGAGATTCGAAAAGGGTTTGGGTTAGCACGAAGACCCAAACATTTAAGATACGACGGAGTTTCTATGTAAGTGTAAACAGGGGAGGCCGAGCCAGATGGCCTGGCAGATTATTCGCAGTTTAGCCTACCCTTGTAACAAGCTCCCCCGAGCACAGACTTGAGCCTGGTTGGATTTTATTAGATTCATTACACATTCTTGTCCTTCACGCATACTTACAGCACCAATGAAGCGGCTCTCCAGTTGCTGCTGCCACAAGCCACAATCCAAACTAGAGTACTTTGTGGTTTTGTGCACTTGAAGGCGAATCATTGTGATTAAATAGAATTAATAATTCATATCTATACTCTGTGCTTATATTCATAAGTGTAAAAGAAATGCTTTTTTAAGACTGACTTTGCTAAAAAGAATATTCCAAAGTCAAAATCAACCACATCAATATAATATCCTTTTATCCTCTTTGTTTTTTTCCATTTTTATAGTTTATATATGAAAGATTTATTTTAATATTATTGTTCTTAAATTTTTGTAGTTTTTCTTCATTTCTTTTCCTCACTGGGCTATTTTCCCTGTTGGAGCCCTTGGGCTAATAGTATTCCGCTTATCCAACTATGGTGGTAGCTTGGCAAGTAATAATAAATATAAACTATGATGTTAATATATATTATATATATATATAATATATATATATATATATATATATATATATATATATATATATATATATATATACACCCCTTTTATGTGGTATATTGTCAGTCTTCTTGCCACAATATAGGCTTTATTAGGATGAAAAAAATAGGTGAAAAGTAACATCCTAATATGAATGAAATAAAAAGAGGATTCCATATTTAACATTATTAGCTAAGCCTTAGACAAATATCTTTTATTCAATAGAAAATAAATCGCATTATAGTATATTAAATTGTATACCACTTCACCTAGCAAGTAATTATTAAAATACTATTCTTCAAATATCTATCGTACTAACAAATGCACATCAATACATGCAATATAAAAACATAATTATCAAATATTCATATTGTCTTTAGGTCGTTCTGACATGCAATACCTCAGGAATCTTTACCTTGTTTATATATTTATATATATTGAATTAATTTCTGCGATTAACAAAACTGTAATTCTTTTAAGGTCTAAATGCATAAGATATTTTAATTGTATGGCCTATATGACATTAGCGATTTGCGGTTTTACAAACCACGGCGAGATCGACGATAAAGCTATAAAAGATTTATTGACATTATGAATTACAGTCATTTAGAATATATGTTTGCAGTCATATGATCCAGCGCTGTCCCAAATGAGGCCACTCAGTGGTATTATAATAATAATAATAAAGTACTTATAATAAAAAATATATTAATTTGCATAAAAAAACATCAAATAAAATGTAAATTATTACTTTATTATCATTATTAATGGCTAAGTTACACGCTAAGATGGAAAAGCAGGAATATATAACTCCAAGGGCTCCGAAAGGGAAATGATATTTATCAAAATTATTATCATTATCATCATTATTAATATAATTATTATTATTAGAAGTCATGCAACGAGGTAAAACCCTGCTGATAATGAACATTGAAATAAAGGAAGGTGGAGGACACAGAGGGAGAAAAAAAAATCTGGAACATATGAAGAATAAACGGCTAAAAGGTGGATGGTGCAAACCCCCGTTAAGTAATGCTTAACAGAGTAAAATGTAATATGTAATGAGGGCAATACCTTTACGTGATTGTAGTAAGAAGCATAGGTTCTTAGACTAGAGGTTTTGTTCCTCATTTCGTCTCTTGGGAGAAAAAAAAATAAAAAAAGTCGATCAAATGGTGATTTTTACATACGATTCCGGTTACTTTTTAGAATAGCTATATAAAATCATACAAAGACAAGTAACATAACTATTAATATGCACTGATTTTTAGCATATACCAGAAAGACTTCTCCACTGCACTAAAACAAATTTCAAAGACACAAGTAGAACCAAACCGTTCATGAAAGCTTAAGTATCAGCTGGACCAGTCATTCATAAATTGTACTCTATCCTAGATAAGGATAGCAAACGATTTCGACTATGTTGACAGTTTCATATGAAGCAGCCAACTCCTCCTCTAGAAATTCTCTGTCAAAGCAGTACTCTGGTACCGGAATAGTTTTTACTTGAATATTCTTGGGTAGAGCGATTCACTTTACGCACTTTGAGATTCTTAAGGTCTTGTATAATTTTAATGCCACGTATGTTCCCATATTGAGAGAGAGAGAGAGAGAGAGAGAGAGAGAGAGAGAGAGAGAGAGAGAGAGAGAGAGAGAGAGAGAGAGAGAGAGAGAGAGAGAAATTTTCAAGGTACACTTTCAAGTCTTTGTTGCGCTTTCCCCCTGCAATTACCAAGCGTGAGAGAGCCCAAAGAGCGTGAATATTCTGGCGAAATGGAGAGGGAGAGAGAGAGAGAGAGAGAGAGAGAGAGAGAGAGAGAGAGAGAGAGAGAGAGAGAGAGAGAGAGGGGGGGGGGGGCAAAGGCCAGACACACGGAACCTTGAGTACGCATCACATCCACCCACGCTTGTTCCAACGTGGAAAAAAAAGGTAATCACCGCCCACGCATCCATGAGGCACCCTGACCTCTCAAGCGCTACACACCCCTTTCTCCAACATTGATAATTTTGTAAATTCGCCCAATAGCATCGCCAATATTGCCAATTTTGTAAATTGCCCATCATCATCGCCAACATTGCCCATTTTGTTAATTCCCCAATATTACCAATTTTGACAATTCCCAACAGCATATCCAACATTGCTAATTTTGTAAATTCGCCAACAGTATCTCAAACATGGCCAATTTTGTTAATTCCCCAACATTGCAAAATTTTATTAATTCCCCAACATTGTCACTTTTGATAATTTCCAACAGCATCTCAAACTTTGCAAATTTTGTAAATTCACCAACAGTATCTTCAACATTGCTAATTTTGTCAATTCGCCAATAGCATCACCAACATTACCAATTCCCCAACAGCACCTCCAACATTGCCATTTTGTCAATTCCCAACAGCAACTCCAACATTGCCAATTTTCCAAATTCGCCCAAAAGCATCACCAACATTTCAAACTATATATATTCCTCAACAACACTTCCAACATTGCCATGTCAATCCCCCAACAGCATCTCCAACTTTGCCAATTTTGTAAATTCGCCAACAGCATCTTCAACATAACCATTTTATCATTTTTCCAACAGCATCAAAACATTGGCAATTTGGTAAATTCTCAAACAGCATCTGTAACATTGAAAACTCCTCAACACCATCACCAAAATTGCCTATTTTGTCAATTCCCAAAACATCACCTAACCCTCTTCCTAGGACATGACCCACTTCCATCTGGCTTGGTGGCTTCAAACGCATCCCTCTCAAAGACGACCCAAGGTCAAAGTCATCGCCTTCACTCAAAAGGCAGGGGGGTAAATTCGCAAAAGGAAAAAAGGAGGCTTATCTGTGTACACTTTTCTCATTCTTGGCTTTTCTAGCTCAGCAAACACTTCCTATAGGGGTGTTTGTTAACGCCAATCATTTCATTGTGAGGGTTACTAAACACCATTTAACAATACACAACGATAGTTTATGAGAGAGAGAGAGAGAGAGAGGAGAGAGAGAGAGAGAGAGAGAGAGAGAGAGAGTGTTCCGAGGTCATCCAGATGCACACACATCCTGGTGAACTCCAACAGGACGACATGCCCCTTTGTCGCAGTTTCCGATTTGGGCATCTTAACAGGAAGGAGGGGAGGAGGTGGGTTTAGTGATAACTTGGCTCTCCATCTGATATTTAGATTTTCTTAATATTTATTCTCGGTTTCTTTCAACTTTATTTTATAATGCATAATTTAAATCTAGAATTAACTAAAATACACATTTCCCTTAAGTACAGACATCATTACGGTTCTCATTTCAATATAGAAACATTTAAGATTTTCACTAAAGATCTACCATATGTACTTGCTATTTTTCCCTGTTGGAGCCCTTGGGGTTATAGTATCTTGCTTTTCCAACAAGGGTTGTAGCTTAGTACTTAATAATAATAATAATAATAATAATAATAATAATAATAACAAGCTGTTTTTCTCTGTTGGAGCCCTTGGGCTTATAGCATCTTGCTTTTTCAACTAGAGTTGTAGCTTAGCTGATGATGATGATGATAATAATAATAATATTAATAGTATGGTCTCCAGATTACGGACACTATGTACGATATTCACTAACAGTCCCATGAAAAAAACCCTTTTCCCCGTAAACTTCAAATCACTATGTCCAGGAGGGTTGGGGGGGGGGGGGGGCGTAATGACAAGACTGCTCTGTATTTCCTATATGATTTCCTTCGAAGGGGGGAATCAATGTTACGTCTGGGATTCCGGCTAATGGGCGGTCACTCATCCGTGAACGAAAAAGAACACCCCGTGAGGTACGTACGGGGAGTCTCAAGGTTCATTCCACGAAGGACGGTTCACAAAGAATCGATTCCGGGATCGTAGTGAGTAAGGAGTAACAATTAAAGATTCGTCATTCATCTTCACGATTATTATCATTAATATTATTATTACTAGCTAAGCTACAACCCTAGATTGAAAAACAGGAAGCTGTAAGCACAGAGAAAAAAAAGCTTAATATCATCATTATTATTATTATTATCATTAATAGCTAAGCTACAATCCCAGTTGGAAAAGAAGAATGCTATAAGCCGGGCTCAAACGGGTATAATAGCCCAGTAAGGAAAGGAAACAAGGAAAAAA
>NC_090755.1:9907159-9926431 GCF_036898095.1 Palaemon carinicauda
CATTTTCTAACAACGAGAAATTCCTAGCAATGGCTGTATTAAGAGACAAAACGAAGAAATAGTAAGTGACCAGAGTTTTACTAACAGGAGAAACTTGGGTATAGAACTAAACCATTATTAAACCAGTATCCGAGCAAATATAAACCGTTATACAAAAAAAAAAAAAAAAAAAACAATACACGAGTGTTATAAGGGAAGGCAGTGAAAATTCAGACTATGAAGATACAGGGCAATCAGATACAGCAGGATTTTCTTATGTTTCTGCTATGTCAGAGAGAGAGAGAGAGAGAGAGAGCGAGAGAGAGCGAGAGCCAGAGAGAGAGAGAGAGCGAGAGCGCGAGAGCGAGAGAGAGAGAGAGAGAGCGCGAGAGCGAGAGAGAGAGAGAGAGAGAGCGCGAGAGCGAGAGAGAGAGAGAGCGCGAGAGCGAGCGAGAGAGAGAGAGAGAGAGAGAGAGAGGAGAGAGAGAGAGAGAGAGAGAGAGAGAGAGAGCGCAGCAATCACGATTATTCAATTGAAATATTTAATACCATAGTATCATATGTGATAATGTTAATGAGAGAGAGAGAGAGAGAGAGAGAGAGAGAGAGAGAGAGAGAGAGAGAGAGAGAGAGAGAGAGAGAGAGGAGAGAATTTGCAATGCAACTGAAAGTGCTGAGAATGCAGTGCTGTAACACACCTGAAAAGTTTTGGGAATACACCTGAAAATATAAAGTAAACAAATAGGAACAAAACCAAAATATTGTGCTTTGGGTTTCACGCAGGTAAACCAACACCCAAGACGCTGGAGAACTTGAATTTGACACTTCTAAGATGTGCGTGAGCGTGCTTGCACCAAGACAAAGACGAGAGAGAGAGAGGCTGAAAGGGGTCGAGCAAAAAATAAGATGGCATTGTTGAAGAGGAAAGTCGAGTGAAAGGGAAGATCGCAGCAGGCATGCTGCAACTTTTGCCACATTGCAAAACAAAGGTGACCCCAATAGGCATTACTGTCATCAACATTATTATTGTAATGTAAT
The DNA here is from genome assembly GCF_036898095.1 of Palaemon carinicauda. Classification (NCBI taxonomy): domain Eukaryota; kingdom Metazoa; phylum Arthropoda; class Malacostraca; order Decapoda; family Palaemonidae; genus Palaemon; species Palaemon carinicauda. The sequence continues at coordinate 9,908,177 of NC_090755.1, forward strand.
CATCGCTACGGTTGCAGAGCCAAAGGTGATAAATAGCTGAGGAGAGAGGGAGTATGAATCACTCACCATCCACGCTGGCATATGTGATGAGGTTTAATAATACGATAAAGACAGTTAACCTTGGCTAGGATTATCATTTAATTGTAATATTATTAATCGTACAAGCATGTGTTACGTTTAATTATGAGAGAGAGAGAGAGAGAGAGAGAGAGAGAGAGAGAGAGAGAGAGAGAGAGAGAGAGAGAGAGAGAGAGAGAGAGAGAGAGAGAGAGAGAGAGGAGAGAGAGAGAGAGAGAGAGAGAGAGAGAGAGAGAGAGACTTCTATGTACGAGATGTCTAATATTTTTTTCAATTCTATTTATTTCTTTTTCTTTATTTATTTATTTATTTATTTATTTATTTATTTATTGAGAGAGAGAGAGAGAGAGAGAGAGAAGAGAGAGAGAGAGAGAGAGAGAGAGAGAGAGAGAGAGAGAGAGAGAGAGAGAGAGATATGCAAGATGTCATTATTTTCTTTAATTCTATTTACAGAGAGAGAGAGAGAGAGAGAGAGAGAGAGAGAGAGAGAGAGAGAGAGAGAGAGAGAGAGAGATTCTTTACCCTACTTATTAATACAGAACATATTTAGGACACCCAAGTAAAGCAGGCCACATTACTGTAAAAAGATATAAGCAAAGAATAAGCGAATGAAGGGCAACGCCCTCTAAAATTCGTAATATACTTTAAAGCAGCTTTTAAAAGAAGGGAACTTAAACATTACGACAAAATAAAAATAGAAAAATCTCTCCGAATCTCCGACAGCCAATTTTGAGAAGAATCATAATCTAACCGGTCAGCTTGTCGATACTTTCTGGTAATAAATCCCTCTTCGTCGAATTACCAAGAATAAGGACGGATAAATCTTGTCTTCTCAGTAAAGCAAGATTCACAGCCTGGGGAAGTTGGAGGCAAACTTGTCAACAGTGCCAGAAATCATGTTGGCACTCTCAACTTCATAGAACGCTTCAACTGGATAAAACGAACTAGTGGAAAGGGGGTGGGACATCAATACATCAAGATTAAAATCTCAATCTCTCTCTCTCTCTCTCTCTCTCTCTCTCTCTCTCTCTCTCTCTCTCTCTCTCTCTCTCTCTCCAGGCGAATATGAAAATTTATCTTAAATGTTGTGGTAAATGAAAACCATGTAAAAAGGGATACTTGAATTTCAAACTGTATATATAGAATCTACACAAGGAGGAATTTTAAGGAAAAAATGCACCAAGAGCTATTTGAAATACGACAAACTTAAGATAAAAACGAACGAAAATATAGAATACAAGAAAATAAAAATAACTAAAGTAAAAAAAAAAAATCCCTAACTGTGGAGATAAAAGTTCAGTATAATTTGTGAATGACAAGCGACAAACAGCACGATTGTTACCAAATCTCTTCTCGAAACAAAGACATTGTCTATAATACCTTAACTTGACAGTAAGTCAGACATGACAAAATTCTCAGAAGGTCAAGGATACCAATTAAAGTCATCGCATTAAAATACTACGTACCTGGAATTACTTTTTTTTTTTTTTATCTTTTTGTAATATTTACTTTTTATGTCAGAATGTCAAGGAAAAATATCGCGGAAGCAATGCAATGGTTGATACTAATGCAGACCAACTTATAAATTTTATACTTGATTTACACTTGGCATAGCAGTGTTAATGAAAATTTAAAACTGAAATCAAAATGTGTAAGGCTGAATGAAGACCATGAAAAAAATAACAGGCACTCAAGAATATAAAGGTTAAAATGCTGAGTATTGTATAACAATAGGCAAGTTAGCAAAAAATTACTCGAGTAGACAAAATAAGTTTGGAAACTGAGATTACGAAGAGAGCCAGTGTAGTGGAAGAGAAATATATGAAGGTGGCAACAGAAACTGAGCCATGTATGATCCTAAGAAAATATTGCTGTGCGCGCGCAAATAAGGGGACATTTATGCTATACCTAGCATAAATGATTTAGCTAAGACAAACATCATCGGTTACAAACATTAGCAAAGATGAAACATTACAGTATAGTTAAGACTAAATTCCAAGAACATTTTGCTTTTAGAAGACTGACTGAGTCTTGGTTTCGAGAAAAGATGAAGGTGAAAATAAAGGAAATTTAAATAGACAAGTTCCCAGTAGTGAGATCGAATGAGAATGACTTCATTTTCCCGTATATTATTATTATTCTATATAAAGAAACGTGACGATTAATACCTAACGCAAGATAGGAGCAGACCAAAGAGATGGCTATGAAAACAAGATGGTCTGAGTTTGTGATTATTGTTATAAAAATGGAGGAGTTTTACCAATTCAAGAGTCAAGTTCAACTCTTACAGGGAGGGGTGTGATGCCCAACTTATAGTCCATTAAGACATTTAAATTATTTCTTATGGAGGAAAAAAAAAAACATTAAGATTACCAGACTAAATTCTGAATGTTTACATCTTCATCTACGATGCAAGGAGCTCTGGGAGGAGTTTTGACTGGATCAAAACATATTTATCAACCAATACCTCCCAGTCTTCATAGTCTATCAAGTCCCTATGTATAAACAATTGTTTACACCTAAATAACAGAAATACACTGCATTCACGAAGGAGGATAAAGACGGTAAACTAGGTTTCTGGAGTACTTTTTTTTTTTATTACCAACGCAGCCATAACATCTCAATACGCAAAATAAAAAGGTTTAAGTATTTTTTTGTATCAAAGTGCGCGCGTCGCCAACAAATTACAATTGGGTCCGTGCTCCAGAAATGAGGTGTCTTTGTCCCGGCAGATATAGGTCACGTCACGACGACCTTAGGTAAAAGATCGATACCCTATCTGTTGCTTGATTGTCACTTAGAACGAAACTGTTTATCAGGCTTTGACGAAGGCTTAGATTTGATTGATTTGGAAACGCCTTACAGGAATTGAACAAGACGACGCTATAGATTATTCTACCAGATTTGTTACGCGACAGGAAAAGTTTCCAAGGTAACAACGAGCTCTTCATAAAAAGGTTGAACCCCACTTGATCGAAATCGCTAATTACACTTTGCTAAATTAATATTACTTACTAGATTTGAAACCCTTCAAATCAGGTGGGCCCCTCTGCAATGACAAGCAAAAATCTGAGTGCCGACATACCTTACAACAGTCACAGAATTACAGTTTATGTGAGCAATAGCCTTGCAAAATATGGATTAAAACACATGACACTTCACATTCCTCAGATTTATATAAAATGTTTACAGGGAGACAGCTTAAGATTTATGACTTCTAATCTAATATCTATTCAAGCGTGATTGTCTCCAAAAAGGAAAATTGGAGAACAATAATCGTAGACTGGATTTTTATATTTTGGCTATACAGCCCAGCGCTGGAGTGCATCTGGAAATGAAGTAAAAAATAAAGCAATTGGACATAAACACATTAAAAAGAAAATACAAAACAAGAGCAGCCAAGGGCCAAAGGAAAGCTGTAAAAAGCCCATAAGTCAATGCCTACAGTGGATCTAAAAGAGGCACAGTGACGGTACTAAGCCCCTACGGTGCCATCACCTGGGAGGTTCACTGATCGTTAAACCCTTTATCAAGGCGTAACCCGCAGTAGTAATTACACGAAGCCTCTGGAGGAGACTGTCTGTGTGTGGTATGCGGGGAATGCAAAACTCGCGCTCAGGTGGAAGTTCCGTTTGATAACTACATCAACGAGAGAGAGAGAGAGAGAGAGAGAGAGAGAGAGAGAGAGAGAGAGAGAGAGAGAGAGAGAGAGAGAGAGAGAGAGAGTCATTATATAGCCTAGCTCGTACAGTGGTAACTTGTTCGCCTAACATAAGCATGGCAGCAAATCGATCCCAGACCGGGACCGCGAGTTTAAGCTGTTTACTGGGGAGGCCATTACTGTGGTTGGACACCACAGTGGTGGTGGGGGGGGGGGGGTTTGGCTCGCCCGGCTGACGTTCTGGTGAGCATCTATTCTGACGAAACTGGAACTGAAACTAGACAACTTCAAAGTTTTGATGCCCGCTGATAATAATTCTGTACTACGAGTTCGTGACTCCAAGGTCACGCTCTCCAATATATGTATAAATTATGCCTGAAATCTTTGACAATGGACTAAGCTCGCAAAGTTGAACCTGACGCTAAATGGTATAGACAAGGGAAGCAGAAGTCGATCAAGCATGCAGGATCTGGCCTCATCGTTTATCCCCAGAGCAACATGCTTCACCTTAAGGGAGGCAATGAAATTCTTCGATTCAGGAGACAAATGACATAATATCAGTACAAGTTACATTAAACAACTTGTACTGATACACCATATATGGCTTTAAATCCAAGTTGGTATTTCCTCTTGGCAGATTCTCTAATGATTCGTTGACACTAGAGGCGCTTTCTAGCTCAATACGTTTCTTATTAAACCGGAAATCCTTGTATCTTTAGAATGACAAGAAATAGTAGGCATTTCCTAAACTATATTTTTTTCTATGTAATAGAATCGGCCAACGGGTGCTACTGTCACTGCATTCTCCGCTGGTGGGATTAGTCTCTTGAATTCTTTGACTATCTTCAGTTCCCCTCTGACACATACAGTTCTCAAAAATTTTACACAATAACTACGATAATTACGATTACGATTATTGGAAGCTACATTAAACATCATATATATGGGCCAATTGATTTTACGATACAAAACTACATCATTTTCTCAATCAATAACGAAAGTTTTCCCCAAAGAAAGACCATTTGAAATCTAAATATTAAAATATTCAGATACAAACGGCAGTTATATTCAAATAAAATTATCACCCTCAACAGACCAGATGGATTAAGGGTTCAAGAGCAACTTTGCTTATTTTACCTAGCCAATGAAGTTGGAGTGAGGTTATGTTTTCGCCCCCGCTTTGTTTGTTTGTGAAGAACTTCCGTGCCACAATTTTACTCATTGAGTAGTGAAACTTTCAGGGATTAGTCGTTATGTTGAGACGTGGAAGTGATTCAGTTTTGAAGGCATCAGGTCAAAGGTCAAGTTCGAGCAAAAGATCGAGAAATAAGCTGTCGTGGTGGAGGTCTGTACTCAAGTGTGTTTTCTAGTTTATGCGTTTACGGCGAAGAAATAGTCAATATTAAAGAAAGTTTCACTTGTCCAAATTGTATATAAAGAACTTTTACACTGTATCGTGAGAACAGATAAGAAACCACATCTCAGGGACACTACTAAGACGTTACATAAGCGCACCAAAGCATGTCAATAAGAAAAGTCTTGCTCTCAAGTGGAAAATAAAAGGCACTTTAATCATGAAGTGCGTGACTTGAAGGAAAATCTCCCAGGCATAAGCGGTACCGTACTGCAACAGAACAAGAGTGGCGGAAACCACAAAAACATTTTGGCCCAATTAGATATTACGACAGGTGACCCAGTAACATCATCAGTCTTAGTTCAGTGCCAGGTTCTCAACATACAACCCTGCAGGAGGAAAACAAGTCTCTTACACCGTTGGAGTGCCAAAAAATCTCTCTCTCTCTCTCTCTCTCTCTCTCTCTCTCTCTCTCTCTCCTCTCTCTCTCTCTCTCTCTCTCTCAGCCAAATGTACTACGTCCTTGGCACCTCTCCACTTCTCCACCCACCCAATACCCCTCTCCCTCCCCCACCTCCCAAGCCAAAATAAAACCACCACCTGACAACTCTTACTCTGTATTAGATGAAGATTTTAAAACATGAACAGGTCATATCTTCACCCATATCGGGGTGGACAGATACTCAACCTGAACCCCTCTACTAGAAATCCTTATACCTCACCACCTATCGCCAAACAACGCCCCCCCCCCCCCCCCAACCAGCCTTTCCTTGGCCTCTGCAACTCGGCGTCATCATCTCCTCATGTGCATATCAATCGATTTGCAAACCCCGTCCCAAAACCACACACATTTCACTTGCAGTAATTAATCCCGCTGATCTCCCGTACATAAAAATGGAGAGAGAGAGAGAGAGAGAGAGAGAGAGAGAGAGAGAGAGAGAGAGAGAGAGAGAGAGAGAGAGAGAGAGAGAGAGAATTACAAGGATTTGGGATGTCAACGACTTTTTTAGTCTTATCATCTGCTTGCTCTTGGAGAGAGAGAGAGAGAGAGAGAGAGAGAGAGAGAGAGAGAGAGAGAGAGAGAGAGAGAGAGAGAGAGAGAGAGTTTTTATACCCAATTAAGATAAAACTCTATTCGAATATGGTTAATGCAGTTAAACTGCAGACCTGCACGGATCCTTCTTCAGTCGTGGGTGGGTCCCAGCTCCAATTTTGATATCGATTTCACAGAATTTTAAGCTGGCTCAAGCCCCTTTATCTCCAAAGGTTCTCCCAATACACCTGCGATCTTAATTAAAGCCTAAAGAAATTAAAAATAAGTTTAAATTTGCAGAGAATGTTTATACGTTTAACAGGTGGACATAAATCTTTGGAGTTTGTATGAAACGTTATTGTTGTTACTGTTCTTAAAATATGTTATTTTAATTGTTCATTACTTCTCTTGTAGTTTCCTTATTTCTTTTCTTCACTGGGTTATTTTTCCCTGTAGAAGCCCTTGGGCTTATAACATCTTGCTCTTTTTCAGCTAGGGTTGTATCTTAGCTAGTAATAGCAATGATAATGATGATGATGATAATAACAACAACAGCGGGATCTTATTAAGCTTTCAACGTATCTTTATGCACAGTTTCCTGATTTACGAGATAGTAGTACAAACTGCTTGGTAAAAAAAAAAAGGGGGGGGGGGATGAATGAAAATGTGTGGAGCCCCAACGCGAAAGCAGCTACAAATCAGCCTCTTAGAAGGAGATGCGTTTTAAGTAAATAAGAAATCAAAGCGAGATTTATAAAGCATGAAGTATGGCATGTCAACCAAGAGAATTGAAAAATAATTTAACGTTTGAATTACTGATTACTTCCAAATTGAATAACAAAATATCATATCTTCTCCCACGAACATGAAATTTATATATTCACAGAGTGAGGAAGTTAATGTACAGGGTTTAAATTTTTAAGGAAATGACAATAGTTTGAGGTAATTTGCATGGTCTCTTGGGTAATTTTTAAAGCTAATGATACTTTTGAGGTCATTTCGGTTTTAATACCTATAAATTTAAGGAAATGTTTGAAATTTTTAGGGACATTTGAAAAACTTAAGGAAATTTGAATTTTTTTAAGGAAATTTGAAAAGTCTTAAGGAAATTTGAAAAAAGTCTTGAGGAAATTTGAATATAAGTCTTAGGGAAATTTGAAAAGTCTTAAGAAATTTGAAAAAAGTCTTAAGGAAATTTGAAAAGTCTTAGGGTAATTTGAAAAGTCTTAAGGAAATTTGAAAAGTCTTAAGGTAATTTGAAAAGTCTTAAGGTAATTTGAAAAGTCTTAAGGTAATTTGAAAAGTCTTAAGGTAATTTGAAAAGTCTTAAGGTAATTTGAAAAGTCTTGAAGAAATTTGAAAATTTTTAAGGTAATCTAAGTTAAAAAGTACAAACTATTAGTAAACAAACAACTCTTTCTTTCTGACACGTCACAGGAATGTTAAAATGTAAGGAGGGGCGTGAGACAAGGGAGGTGGGGGGGGGGTTATGGTAACCTTAAAGATCTCTTGAATGTGACAGTAGCAGGAGCTGAACTTCACCTGCATACAGTTGACGTTGTAACCTTGTATCTGACAACCTGAAGGGCATAGGAAAAAGATTGAAAAAAAATCTAAATAATAAGTTTATTCTAGGCCTTTTTAAATACGTATATTCTAGATTTTTTTTAATAATTACTCATATTCTATAGATTTTTCTCAACAGTACGTATATGGTATAGACTTTTTTCTCAATAATACATACAGTATATTCTATAGACATTCTTTCTAAATAATACGTGTATTCTATAGACACTCTAAATAATACGTGTATTCTATAGACATTCTAATAATACGTGTATTCTATAGACATTCTAAATAATACGTGTATTCTATAGACATTCTAAATAATACGTGTATTCTATACATTCTAAATAATACGTATATTATATTGTTTTTTTATTCACGTATATTTTAATTTTTTCTCTAAATATTACGTGTATTTTGTTTTTCAAATAATACGTATATTCCATACACTAAATAATACGTATATTCCATAGACACTAAATAACACGAACATTTCAAAGACATTTTCTACATAATGCGTATATTCTACTGACTTTTCTTAAATACCTATATTCTATTGACTACTTTTCTAATACGTACTGTATTTTGTAGACCTAAATGTTGTGTATATATTCTAGAGACCTTGCAGGATACAGCCGTCATTACCATTTAGTAAAGATCCGCAAATAATAATAATAATAATAACAATAATAATAATATAATAAGTCCTTTTACAGCTATACTCAACTGTTGCATTGTTTCCTGGTAATGTAATTCATCACGGCCGATTATTAACCACAACGAATCAATTCATGTGTGGAAATAGATTTCACAGTCTGCGTTATCAAGTATAACAAAAGAAAGCTACACTTAGGCATACACTAATTTATTAAGATATAAAATAATTTATTGATTGACCTTTTTAATTTCATGTAAAACTTTCGATAAAAGGGATTAATCAGATTGAACCATTTCTGTAACCTAGGTTTTGGGTTACTTGACAAATGATGAATTTAGTTTCTCGGCCTTCTGTTATAAATATAGGAGACGAAGGATAAATATAGGAGACGAAGGGACTCACGCTAATTCAAGGTCACGAAGGACAGGTCTCAAAACTGGTATGTCCTGTTTCTAAAAACAAGTCACCAGCGACTTTCATGTGTGTGTGTGTGTGTGTGGTGTGTGTGTGTGTGTGTTTGTGTGTGTGTGTGTTGCACTGCGGAAAGCTGATAAAACGCTACACCTGGTTGCGTAGAACTCAATGGTATGTTCAGTATAGGTTTCACTTTCTGACAATTTGCACTTCGAGTAGAGAGAGAGAGAGAGAGAGAGAGAGAGAGAGAGAGAGAGAGAGAGAGAGAGAGAGAGAGAGAGAGAGAGAGATTCCACCAAGGGAAAATTCTAATGTGGGGGTCCTCAGCTCTTCCGGCCAATTTATGCCATCTGCTGCCAGAAATCTCTCTTCCGTTTCAGCAAACTGTGTGCCTCTTTCTCAGAAGCCATGCCGAAAAAGAATGATAAAATCAATCTCGTTTAAATGAAATAAAGGTGATTTATTATCTAATGAAACAGTATACAAAGATATGAAGTTAACGAAATCACTATATATTATGAACCGTGATTAAGAGCAGTGTGAATTCCAGGATGGTTGTTACCAAGACTTTGCACGATGCTACTGTGAATTTGCTGGTCTCAACTGCGTACATTTTGACACCTCAATTGTGATTTGATGTTATGTATGACCTCTACAGTATTGCAAGTCAATTATGACCTCGATATTACTGCAAGTAAATCGTGACATCGACATTATCGTAACGAAAAATAGCTTCGCATATTGTCATTAATATTTTGAATTATGATACATTGCGAGAGAGAGAGAGAGAGAGAGAGAGAGAGAGAGAGAGAGAGGTGGGGGCGTGAGTCAAGGTGAAAACGTGATTGAACCAATGACACAAGTCTTAACTTTTGTAGTGAAGTTAAGAAAATAAAAATATAACTAGTCAGTGTCATTCCACGCATCACACAAAACACGCTCAATTGTGTAATCTGCTAGAAAAAATCATGATGATAACGATGGTGAATGACTAAGACAATTGTTCTTTGTTTATAAGCCTTGTCAAGCCAGTTTAATCATTTACAATACCCGTACACCACACACGCAGCTGTACACGGGTCGTTGTCCTAACGTCACGCAGACGTCATTAAGGTCACAGACGTAAATAGGTTGTCGTCCTAAGGTCACACAGAAGTAAACGGGGTTGCTATCCTAAGGTTACACAGACGTAAACAGGTCCTTGACCTAAGACCACGCAGACGTCCTAAGGTCACGCAGACGTAAACAGGTTGTCCTAAGGTCAAGCAGGCATCCTAAGGTCATACGGGCGGCCTAAGGTCATACAGACCTTAACAGATAGTTGTTCTAAAGTCACGCAGATGTAAACAGGTATTTGACACAAGGTCACGCAAACCTAAACAGTCGTCCTAGGGTCACACAGATGTACACAGATATTCAACGGGCATTCTAAGGTCACACAGACATATACAGGTCATCATAAGGTCACGCAGACAAACAGGTTGTCGATCTAAGGTCTCAGACATAAATAGGTCGTATTCCTAAGGTCACACAGACGTAAACAGGTCATCACCCTATGGTCTTCTGTATGTAAACAGGTCGTCTTCCTAAGGCCATGGAGATATGAACAAGTCGTCTTCCTAAGGCCATGCAGATATAAACAGGTCGTCGATCTAAGGTCTCAGACATAAACAGGTCGCCATTCTAAGGTCACACAGACAACCAGGTTGTCGTAAGGTTATACAGATCTAAACAGGTCACTGTCCTAAGGTTATGCAAACAGGTCATCATCGTAAGGTCAAAGGAAAAAAAACTAAAAACAATAAGAACTTTTACCACAAAGCCTAATATATAAACTGACGGCACACTAAGTTCATCCTCATTAAAAATAATGAGCTTTAAATCATAGTCTTATGTATTGTATTAATGTATATACAGTATAAGACTGCATTCATTATCTTTGGAATTTTTAAAGATTTTATGAAAATAACCAAGTATCTCCAGCACCTATCATCTTTCAAACCAATCCTATAAAAAGAATTTACCAAAGGCAACAAAGCAGAGAGAGAGAGAGAGAGAGAGAGAGAGAGAGAGAAAGAATTTACCAAAGGCAACAAAGCAGAGAGAGAGAGAGAGAGAGAGAGAGAGAGAGAGAGACAGGGGGTAAGTCACAAATACTAGTTCAAAACACGCTTTTTGAGCAAGAAATTACCCTCATGCCAACAAAGAATGCGTAAATACAACAGGGGAGCTTGAAACGTATTATTCCTCTAAGGCATACACAATATATCCTTTAACCCCCTCCCCCCTAACTATTCGTATACTAGGGGCACTATGCAGGCGACGGCCTTGGATCGAAACAAAAACTAGTACGCAAACTGTACAAGGTCTTCGCTAACATACGCAAAACGAGAGAAAAAGACGCTGGCATTACGCAAGCACAACCTTCAATAAATATGCCTCTCGAAACATTTACGTGAGCCTACAAAACGAATGAAGTAATTTTCAGTCTGATTTATGACAGCTTGAACTCATGATTCAGGGTTTTTTCCCGTTTACATAAACCGGAACTCTATTAGGACGAGACGAAGATGACTCAAACACAGTCTGGATTTAGGACTACTAATAATGATGGAAGCGTCTTAAGCATATTTATATATCATTATTAATCGTTGCTAGTCCACTGCAGGATAAAAGTCTCAGGCATGTCCTTCCACACGCATATGTTTATAAGCTTTCTGTCAGTCTATATTCGCAATTATACACACACACACACACACACACACATATATATATATATATATATATAAAATGTGTGTGTGAGTGTGTGTACGTAAGAAACCCTCGAGTTTGTACTTGGGTCAACCATATTCAAAGTAAAAAGGAAACGCCCAAGAACATTTGCATATGCATGATACCTCGGCTAGGGGTGCAATGAAATGCATACAAAATTAACGGGAAAAGGGTCTTCGTAAATCCAATATAAAAGTTACAAAAATACGCATAAAAATTTGTGTGCCATTATTAATCTTACGCATATCACCATCATCGCGTGAACTGGGATGCACAGTAAATTGTTTATGGACGCTCGGTACAGTTTTAAATGTCAGATACCAAAAGGTGGTTTAACTCATAAGACGAATAACATGACTCCGTCTGTAAGTTATAGAAACTAGATGATTCACCTCCATTTTATGACTGCTTATCTAGTCCCAATCAGCATGAAAACCTTCAAGGAACTGCAAGACCCACAGGATTTGGTCGACTTGTATATTCTTGAAACAGCAATATTTTAGGATACGTACTGTGTTGGCCATTTCAATGGGTATATCCACACCATCTTAACGCTAGGAAAACCTTTTCTTGGATCTTAAAGATATAATATTGCTGACATTCGAACCTTAGATGAAACATACAATTCCACATTCCTTTATGGTTCGTTATACAGGAACTAATTCTTACAAGTATCAAATGTGACACTTGAAAAATTTACCAAAAACTAAAAACGACAACTTTATTATATTGAATAAAATATTCTAAACAAGTATTCTCGTACTGATATTTTACGAATTTAGAAAATTATGAAATAACTAATTACATGTAGTGCTATAAATCTGAGAGAGAGAGAGAGAGTCTGAGAGAGAGAGAGAGAGAGAGAGAGAGAGAGAGAGAGATTAATAACTGTTTACTTAATCCGTCACGTTCGAGATATTGTCAATTCATTTTACTCGACATTTCTGGTCTTCTGTCAACTAGAACTCCATACTGATTACCTTTACATAACCCATGACTTGTCCGCTTGTTCTACTCTGAGGTAAAAAAAAAAAACTAGCTATTAAGCCTTCCAAAAGAGAGAGAGAGAGAGAGAGAGAGAGAGAGAGAGAGAGAGAGAGAAGGGGGGGGGGGTGTTTACGTGCAAATCAAAAGAACCTTAAAATCAATGACATGACTAAACGCGAAGCTAACGAGTTTCTTCCTTTTTTTTATTTATACAATTATTTAAAATACGTATAAATTTTAAATATAAATAGAAACTGAACTTAACCTATCTAGTCATGATTAAAGAATTGTTGATAGCACTTTACAGACAAATTATGATTCACTAGAGACTTGTATGCAACAAGGGGACACATCTAGACCATGGCATTTTCAAGACCAAAAAATTAAGAAATTCAATAAATAACAAAATGAATCTCTCTCTCTCTCTCTCTCTCTCTCTCTCTCTCTCTCAAAACTATGCTAGTAGGTATGAAGCACCTCTCTTGAAATTATGCTAGCATAAAAAGCAACCCTCTCTCTCTCTCTCTCTAAATTATGCTAGTAGATATGAAGCACCTCTTGAAATTATGCTAGCATGATAATAAGCAACCCCTCTCTCTCTCTCTCTCTCTAAATTATGCTAGTAGATATGAAGCACCTCTCTTGAAATTATGCTAGCAAGATAAGAAGCATCTCTTCTCTCTCTCTCTCTCTCTCTCTCTCTCTCTCTCTCTCTCTCTCTCTCTCTCTCAGGTGAGCAGAACACAGAATACAGACCCTTCCAAAACCCACCCACCAAGTGCCCCGCCTTGTGGCCAAAGGTGACAACCGCAGCCAGCTATCGCAGGCAATCCCTCAGGGTGCCAAATGCATTTCGGATGAATTGTGGCATTTCGCACTGACATTAATAGACACCTGCTTAATCAGGAAATCGCCACCAAGCATGGCTGACCCCGGGTGGACCTCCTTGCCGGAAACAGCAGTTCGTCATCTCTAATTCAATGCATTTCCCCCAATTTCCTGAAGCTATTTACACAATAGAGTAAATGTCAAGTTGCTCTTTGTATGAGCGTGTTAACGGAAGTGCCTAACGTGCCATTTAACACTTACCAGCATCTTTCGGACACGAGAGTGGATAAGACACGATCATACATACCTGGAACGAAATGAAACAGTATATTAGTAGAGGAAAAATTAACACCAATGGCAAAATAATTTAAATTTATAACATTTTAATCGTTGCAAATTTAATCTTCGTCCATATGGGATCCAAGCGATTAATAATAATTTACACGGGAAAAAAATATTTCTATATATTACTAAATTATATATATATATATATATATATATTATGAGAGAGAGAGAGAGAGAGAGAGAGAGAGAGAGAGATATTAAACCATTACTCTACAAGTCAAATCAACTACTATTTATGCTTGATTAATAACAATAGAATGCATTACCTAAACGTCATGTACAAAAAAAAGTCAAGCAATTGAAACTCCAAGGCCATGAGAGCTTATCAACCCCCCCCCCCCCCCCACACACACACACTAGTCCCAGCCATAACAATGCTGTTGAATATCCTTGAAGAATACCAGGGTCAATAAACCAACGTGTCTAGTCTTTTCAATGTCACTAATTCCTTATAATTAATACTTTTATATCTCACTAAACCACATCAAACTAAGGAGAAAGTTGTTTAAATACGATGGTTTTCAGTCATTGATACCCAGACTTTCGTTTCATACTTTGAAAAATTATAATCATTATTTTCAAGTAGCACACTCTTGCATTACTACATAACAATGAGCAACAACACTCTTAAACGCATACCCACTCAGGGTCTTATCAGATGATTTTATCTTTATCTTCTTAAGGCTTTGAACAATTACATAAAATATACATACCCATATATATATATATATATATATATATATATATATATATATATATACACATACTGTACACATACTGTACACATACTGTACACATACATACATATATATATTATACATATAGGTGTGTAAAAAATATACATATTTATTCACAAAATTACTTAAGTCCAAGTTTTAGCCTTTGTTGTGCTGTGGTTTGATCACCAACACACAGCTTCCTATATCCAAATCCTAAAGTAAGGTCTATCAAACCTCGTTTGTATGACATTAAATTACTTATTAAAAAAAAAAAAACCTCCCTTCGCTTGCTTTGCCTACTACACACAAAGCCCAGAAACAAACAATACACAATTGCCAATGCATTATCAGATCCACAGTGCACACACCACACTACGAACCTTGACAAGTAATTTTTCCAGGCGATTAAATACCTTCTGGTCATGACTTGGCAACACTTATGCATGACATATAAACGTTAAACTGCATGCAAACTTTATACGAAATATGAATTCATGCATTACTAAACGTAACCCCCAACAAGGAGCGTGTGTGCAGAGTGACAGACAATACTGATTAAAATTATTCTATACAAATGATTAAGCTAACATGTGACGTATTCGGTGCATGCTTCTCTTTCACAAAATGAATGATTTTTTTTTTTTTGAAAATACAGAAAAATAGCTCCCATAACTCTTATCCCAAAAAAGATTTTTTTCTTTAACCATTCATCTCAAACCCCCCCCCCCCCCCAACACACACACAAAGGGAAATTCAATCTCCCACTAGGAAGGGGCCTGGCAGTTGAATATGTTAAAAAAAAAAAAAACTTATAACATTGGGAGTACGTGTGCATTCGAAGAAGGCAGCAGTCTTGTCAGCATATAATTCAAAGCTTGCTGCTTGCGTCGTGCTTTTTCTTTGCCTCAATGGATGTGTGTGTCTGTCTGTCACGTCCGACCAAGATCAAGCAAGCAAGCACAGCGTGGAGACTATACATACACATCACCTTCAGGCGTTCTCTTTTCCAGAAAAACAATAAGATGACCTTGGCGAGTATAATCCAAGCAGCCTCTCACTTCACACAAAGCAGTCATAAGTAAACACACGGCAATTGCAATTACTAATTGGTACAAATAAATATTTACAACATACATGAGGTATATTAAACATGTTCAAGTGTATAATTAAAACTTTTTTTTAATCTAATATAACAAATATTTCCTTCATTCACAAAATGTTAAGTCAATTCGTCTGCTAAAGCAAAGGCTAGGATTCGTCAAATTTATAAACTTATCACTGACAACACTACTTTCTCATATGAGTCGAATTCACCCAAGACATAACACTCATATTACACATACAAGTAACTTCAGCTGTAACCAAGTTGTGGACTGGTCTTCCTAATCAGGTAGTTGAATCAGTAGAACTTCAAAATTTCAAACTTGCAGCAAAAGTTTTTATGTTGAACAGGCTGGCAGTCTTTTTTTAGTCTATATATGAATTACCTGTTTTAATGTTGGTAATCGTGTTTTTTCAATTTTTCACTACTTCTTATATCGTTTATTTATTTCCTTGTTTCCTTTCCTCAATGAGATATTTTTCCCTGTTAGAGCCCCTAGGCTTATAGTTATCTTGCTTTTCCAACTAAGGTTGTAGCTAGACTAGTAGTTAGTGGTAGTAGTAATAAGTTAATTCGTCATAGATTACACTTGAAACAGCACTTCAAATTACACTAAGCAATCTGGCACTCAGTAACAAAATATTTATAATTACGAATTTCATAAAAAAAATAATGGCAATGAACATCAGACTACTTTCGCAGTGGTCACCTTGTTCGGTAGAAACAATTGCCACAATGGACCTTGATTCTTCAGCACCAACTGTCACAAACGTGACAAGAGAGAGAGAGAGAGAGAGAGAGAGAGAGAGAGAGAGAGAAAATTTACTTGTAGTTAACCTCTAGTTTGAATGCATATGCGATGTTTGCCAATATGTTTGAAAGTAATAAGGTTAGAATTTACTAGGGGAATTTGTTCTAGTCGAGACTATATCTAGGCAGCTCATGAGCCCATAAATTCTCTTTTCTAAGTTTCGTAACATGCCGTAAGTACATCATTTCCGAGACAATCAAATGTTTTTATGTTGAACAGGCTGACATGTCCTTTTATAGTTTACATATGACATGCCCGTTTTAATGTTGTTAATATTTTCAAAATATTTCATTATTGTGCATTACGTGTTATATCGTTTATTTATTTACTTTCCTCACTGGGTTACTTTTCCTTGTTGCAGCCCTTGGGTTTATAGCATCTTACTTTTCCAACTAAGGTTGTAGCTTGGCTAATAATAATGATGATAATAAATCAACAAGACGTCACAAGGGTTAATTTAAGTCTTGACTCGCACGTATCTGTGATATAATCACTTCCAATATTTTCAGCAACGGTGTCTGATTACAGCGGTTCCATGAGAATGTCAATATGAATACACCATGTTATGTCGTCAGATTTTTATCTTGAAAGCATTTTCGTCCTGATTAAGATATAATTCTTCTCTTTTTATACAATTTGCATTTATCACAGATTTTCAAACCACAGTCTTTTAACTTGAATATCCCATTAATGAGTTAAATAAAAGCAAACTTCTAAGTTAAATAAAAGCAAACTTCTCGTTGAAAAAAGGGGGATCTTGTTAAAAATTATTTCTAATTCGTTCCCATTAAATAACATTAGATAAGAGACATCTACTCCAAGAAATGGTTCCATAAAAATCTCCAATTTCCAAGCGTGTTTGACATGGCTATAACGTGAAAATGAGCATACAGTTAAGAAATAGAAACAGCTATTAATACCACACGCACTATACAAAAGGACCAAGGAACACTGCTTGGGGGGACATCTGATATGAATCAGATGGTTCGGATGACGCTCCACTACCTGGTTTGTTTCGTTTGAAGGGAATTGTGATTTGCTTTTTGAATTCGCTCGCACAAGACTTGTAATGGCCGATGCGGTAACGTCCCTGACTGGTGAACACCAGACTGGGGTTCGAGTCCTGCTCAAACTCGTCAGTTTCTTAGGTCGCTGCAACCTCACCATCTTTGTGAGCTAAGGATTAGGGGTTTGGGAGAGCCTATAGGTCTATCTCCTGAGTCATCAGCAGCCATTGCCTGGCCCTTCTTCGTCCTAGCTTGAGTGGAGAAAGGCTTTGGAGCTGATCATGAGATTTCCCTCTACAGAAAATTTAATTTGCTAAACATCTTAATAGCATGCGAGAGAGAGAGAGAGAGAGAGAGAGAGAGAGAGAAGAGAGATTCACATATTACTAGCTAAGCTACAACCCTAGTTGCAAAAGAAGGTTGCTATAAGACCAAGTGCTCCAGAGAAAAATAGCTCGCCGAGGAAAGGAAATAAGGAAAGAAACTGAGAAGTAATGAACAATTAAAATAGCATGCTTTCGACATAATGAGAGAGAGAGAGAGAGAGAGAGAGAGAGAGAGAGAAAGAGAGAGAGGAAAAGCGAATAAGAGAACGGGGGAGTTTGTGAAATAATTATATGTAGCGAGTACCATGGTTTAAATAATTGAAGGTTTGCTGTTAACAATTCTTGGTTAGATGCAAATGGTTAGGACGGTAACACATGTCTTGGGGCGATTGTTTCCTTTTACATTGACTCTGTTCTGATGTTCTGAATGTTTGCATTTATTCATTTATCAAATCGTATGTCCTCCTTTCCATAGACTATTTTAAACTTTTGAGTGACTGTTCCCTCCTCCTCTATTGACACTTAATTACTAGAGGGGTACTCAATAGAGAAAATGCCTGCGCCACGTCAAGCAGTCTTGTTTTGCACTTACTT
>NC_090755.1:9926931-9952637 GCF_036898095.1 Palaemon carinicauda
GTAGATTCTACTCTGCTGGACAAGGGATGATTGTATCTTGTAGCGGGATGGGAGAAGGGGGGTGGGGGACTATGGAAGGGTGTTAATGTACAGCATTCCTCAGCTACTACCTGAAAGATACCAGGCAGGGGGGGGAGAGAGAGAGAGAGAGAGAGAGAGAGAGAGAGAGAGAGAGACTGACTTACAGCTACAAAACTGGTAAGACTGGCGCATTAAATAATAAACACTGTCATCCCATTACCCAGCAACGTGCCAATTGAGAAAATGACAACATTGCCAAGCCTCTACGAAGATGATCCCAGACCACTCTTGCAACCAGCCCGTTCAAACACACTTCTTTGCTTCAAAAGGAAGCTTGAAGGACCCAGGGGGCATTTCATTCATTCAAAATGGCGAGACAACCATCGTCATAAGTCTTGCACAGGGCCATATTTCACATTTTGTAAGTAGATGCCAATCGCCTCCCTGACTCCAAATGTATTTAGTGTGCGTCTAATCTTTCACAACATCTAAAACGGGGACACCAGCATAAAAACAAAAACCAATTAAGCATTCACAAAAACAATCTTAACCAACAACTTCCTGGCCAAAGAACCCTCCCCGAGTAATTAACCAGTTAAGAGTCCTCGCTTGAACTTCCTCAACGTCCAAAAAGGGCATGACACAAGTTCCACTCCATCGTGGGTGGCTATTCTGGACGAGGCAAGAAAAAAAAATAATCATAAAACAACTATCCAGAAGTCATACTGCAAGGTTGACGAGGTTCTCAAAGGGAATTGCCAACGCAAGAATTTCTATTAGACGAAATTGTAGACTCGCCATACAAAGTAACGATCGAAGTACAAAAAAAGTTTCATAAATCATTTCTCTTAAGAAAATGAGTGAGGAAAATCACTAACAAGACCAACATTCATCTGGCATTATGCCCAAGTTGGTCCACATTGGATGGAATGAATAAAATTGATAGTGAAGTACCAACTTAAAGTGCTCTATTCACCTGGAGATTTCAAGAGCGGCAGAGCACTCAAGATTCTTTCTGCTCATCGTGAGAGAGAGAGAGAGAGAGAGAGAGAGAGAGAGGGAGAGGGAGAATCACAACTGATGAAAATTGCGAGGAAAATAGAGGGTACAATAACCTCAACAACCATCTTGTACAATTAGCAAGTAATTAGGTGCAATACTTTATTAGAAACAAAAGTTGACATAACCTTACATCAAAGCAAATCTGTAAATTATTTTCTCATTTCATATCTTTTCATCTAGACGTTTTTACTCTAACGGAAGACGTCCCTTCGAAAATAGACGTTACATTCTGAAAAAATGCTAAATGTACTTCATTGCTTGCAAAAATGTTCACGATCAGGCGACTCCAACCAAGCATGAATTCTTCGAGCATCATTAAGAGCTTTCTCTTCCCGATTCGTGTCCTAAACACTTGACTGGATTGCCAAAAGGAGCCTCACATTGAAAGAGGTACGTAGGATGTGCCAAATCTAACAGAGGCAGTGAATAATATATACAAGGTGTGACAGGTTGAAAAGACATGAGACAAAAACGTTCAATGCCAAAATGCTTCCTTTGACTCGGTGCCAAGTCTACTTCTGTACTACTAATGGCATTCAAAGGCGAAGGAAGAGGAAGGGAAAGAATGAATGAACACAGACGGGGGATGGGGGGAAGCTGCACTAACACCAAATAAGGCGAGAGAAATTCAGGGTGAAAAAAATACGTCTGCACATGCTACTATCATCATTAATATTATTGACAGATAAGCTACAAAACCTTAGTTTGAAAAAGCAAGATGCTATAAGCTCAAGCGTCTGGTTCTAACAATGAAAAATGGCCTAGTGAGGAAAATTGATAAACTAAAACAGAAGATAAATATTCGCCAAGAGGAAAATTGATAGACTAAAACAGATGATAAATATTCGCCTGGCACCTGAACCCCGTCTAGCCCTTGACAAACCTTACGAAGTAATGCATAAAAAAAGTTACATGTCCCATCCATTCACAATCCCAGTGTGGCTCATCAGGCCACACTCTCAAGACCGCAAAAAAAAACCTTGATGACCCCTACCTAGTCCGGAAGTGGAACGCAGGAGAAATCAAGAGAGCCCCAACCCAGAGCTCAATTGCATCAATCCTTCCTCTTTTCTGGTGTCTTTGCCTAACCAATGTTTGCATGAATGCTGTCTAATGCTTCTGCATTTCTCAAGGATGGTGGAGGCAAGGTCCCAAGAAATGGAACTGCAGAGCGAGTGTTTAATATGCACGTCAAAAGCACGAGGACCATCCTAAGTCTTCCTTTCTAGGAAGGAAACAGTACAAGGTCTATCGCCATGAGACAAAGTCATGACCGGCTCAAGAACATAAGCAGGAAACCGACGGTGTCAGTTACTAAAAGAACCTATATTGGGGTTAAAGTCTTTCTTGGATACAGGTAATAGGCTAAAACAGCAATGAAAACCCTAAAGCTTGAGGTAATAATATTGGATAACCATCTAATGCACGGCCTGAATTGTACAGAAAATGCATATAAGTACCATTATCACGTTAATTCATACAAGTATCAGATGTGAACAGAAAATCTTAAGGGCAGGGCTCCCACACAGAGAGAGAGAGAGAGAGAGAGAGAGAGAGAGAGAGAGAGAGAGAGATTACTATTTTGCAGTAATTGTCACTACCATTCCTTATACTAAAAATAATTCCCGTGAATATCAACATCGCCCCTTAGTCCCTTTAATCATCCAGCTTCCCATTTCCTGGATCTCTGACAAGACCCTCCTTCCTTCAACAAAGGTCACTCGAGGAGAGCTAGTGACCGCAAGCCCTCAAAACTCATAACCAGATTAAATCACAATCAACTGAGAGCTCAAATAGGACTAAGGCCAAATATGATCAGTATAACAGACTACTACTGACTGGATTTTTAGGTCGAGACTTCCTAGTTAGGGAAACTAATAAAATGCATTTTTACACTAGCAATCTATATCACTAAACAAAGAACAAGACCTAATGAGTGACACTAGTGTGTTTATGAGACACTGGGGGAGGGGGGGTCATTAAATCACAGCCCCTACCCTTTTTCGTGGTATTTTCTGTGACCTTAAATGGTCACTAGTAAGAAGTTTCGCAATAGAAGGAACAGGAAGAAGAGGAACAACCTATCTGATCCGTCTCAATAATTGTAGCCTAGCAAATGCTCTCGCCTACCGACTCCCTAGATCCTGGGAACCCAGAAAACTTGAAAACACACCAAAACAAATAGCAATGGCCCACAATGAGGCGCGAATACCAAAAGGTGAAAATCCTGGGTGAATGAATCATTCACAGAAACACGGAAGATGCCAGCCAACTCGAGCTCGATAGATAACTAATGGAATGAAACCGCGTTGAAATTGACAGCTGCAATTGGGTGTGCGAGGAAATTGAAGTCTGTCAACCATACAAAAAGAAAGTGACGACAAAGGAAAGACAAGCCAAGCGTGCGTACAATGACACGCCTATCTGACGACGTGTGGGGGAGAGAATAAAAAGAAAAACTTTCTTTCCGATAAGAGTACCCTTGACTGATTCTTATCTATTAAATATTAAGTAAAAACTGATTCAAATATAGTTTTCATTTTCATACTTTACAGTAAACTGGCAAAGATATTCAATTTTGATCCACCCAAAATAAATTATTATAAAATGTACATTTTAAACTAGGCAAATTAACTTACCATCTGCTTAAATAAAAGGACTGGAGCATCACTGTTCTTAATTTATGTCATTTTAATCGTTGATTACGACTTGTAGTTTGTTTATTTCCTCGTTTCCTTCCCTCACTAAGCTATTTTTTCCCCGTTGGAGCCCTTGGACCAATAACATCTTCCTTTTCCAACTAGGGTTGTAGTTTAGTTTATAATAAGATAAATTTGCCCTTAATGAGGTTAGATATAAGCAAGGCCTATCAATGTATTATCTCCAATAAACCTAACAGCCCTGTCAGCACTCAAATACTTGAAGCTAATCTAAAGGGATGCTGGAACCATCATACCTTTGGAATTCCTTCACTAGAAAGATTTCTGATATAATGTTTAGTTGAACAAAGTTTGGATTACTTTTAACAGAGGGCCGTTTTCCTGATCCTTTTACGCATGGAAACCCTATGTCCTACAATCCTAAAGGACCTAAAAGATCTATTTACGTGTATATTATTATGTGTTTGAGTATCAGTGTATATTCGGCGTTAACTGCCAAATCCACATTAACGAAGCACTTGGAACAAGTCTTCAGTCTAGATTGGGCATAAATATATGCACGATGATTGACAGGAAGACTTTGACCAACATCAATAAAACCCTTCAAACTACAACAGCAGTTTACTCTAAACTCATTACCAAATGCAAATTAAAGTTTCAAAAGACCCACAATATGCGATCCTACACAATAAAGACAACTAGGCTAAACGCAAACAGAGAGAGAGAGAGGAGTGAAACTCAACGTACATATTAAACAAACTGCTCGACTTTACTATTATCGAAAACACACTAATTAAGTGTCTTTATTCATTAACAATAGCCAATTAAAAGCATGCTTGAAATAAAGTTCATGTTGCAACTTACTCTACACATTCTTAAAAAAAAAAAAAAAAACCAACAAGGGCTTGGGTCATTTCTAAATAATTCCAAAAAAAAAAATCAGTAATTGGATAAAGGCATAAACTCTGCATCCACTAGAGACTAAATAGGTATGTTTTAGTATTTACAGGCAAATTTCTTTCATGACCAGACGCCAATGGACTGCCAACTTATGGAGGGGGGGGTTTCCCTTGAAAGAAAGAAAAAAAAAAAGGAGTTTTGTTCAGAAAAGCCTTCAAATGTTATCTCGAACTGTGTCTTAGTAACGCGATTCGAAGTAGCTTGCGACATCCATTCATGAGATAAAAGAGATGGAAATAGATGTTTGCTAACAATGCCGACTAACGGGAGAAAAAAAATTCAGGCGGACGGGACGGACTCGCAGCAAACAGGTGGACGAGGAACACACTACTGCCCCCAACTTCATTTGCCAATGGGGCTCAGAACATTCACCCAACCCATGCAGCAACTCCGTAAAAACACACACACACAAACTCGCCAACCTAAACAACCCCCTTCCCCCCTCCGCCACTCATATACTGCTTCACTTACATGGCATCTCCGTCCCACAACTCACTGCTGGCCATTCCACTTCATATACAAAATGACTCATGGTTAATACTAACCACGTGGGTTAATTTGACGGTGGACTGGACTGCTGCTTCTCTCTTGTTTGCGGATATTATACAAGTGTGTAAAACTCCATATCATTACTCTTACTAATATCTAACTTCCTATACTTTACATTACTCAATAATATCTAACTTTCCAAACTATTCCCTAACTGTTCACACTCCTTTTCACCCACCTTTCATATCTGCAAAAAAAAAAAAAAAATGGTTGGGAGAACAAGTGCTCTTTCTTGTGTATCATCCTTGATATCAAAATGAAAACACTTAATCAAGAGTAAGAGACTTTCACTATTCAGACCTTTTCAAAGACAAATATACTTCATTATGAAGTCTGAAGAATTTATCACAGGACCCCAACTCAACTCAGTATCACAATACAACTGAGGAAGAAACCGGCACTCGCTTGCATAACCCACGACTTGCACTAGTACTGATTATCGATTGAAATTCTAAAACATGCGGATAGCGTATCCTGGGGCTGCTACATGCTATAGCTAATTATGACATAACCAGAACCTCGTCAAGCGTATTATTATTATTAAGTATCAAGCTACAACCCAAGTTGGAAAAGCAGAATGCTATAACCTCAGCGGCTCCAACATGGAAAACAGCCCAGTGAGGAAAAGAAACGGGAAAAATGAAATATTTTCAGAACAGTAACATTAAAATAAATATCTCCTATAAAGAGGAAGATAAATAAGATAGAATGGTGTGACCAAGTGTACCCTCAAGCAAGAGAACTCTAACCATAGACAGTGGAAGGTCATGGTACAGAGGCTATGGCACTACCAAGACAAAAGAATGGAAAGCAAAAAATGTACCCTACCTGAAGGGCCTTCCTTGCTCTTTACGACAATTAGGCCCATCAAGAGAATCTAAAAAGAAGTCAGAGTATGGTGGTGAAAGAGACAAAGGATCGTACCAAGTTAATCTGGTTGGAACCAAAGGCAGTTGTACATGAATAAATCTAAAGTGACCTTTCCAAAGACCTCAATATTGCATTAACAAAGGAGGGGAGTTGTCGAATAGTACATCATCGGGACGAAGGTTTTTGTACATCCAAATACCAACAATGACAAAGGCAGGGATCTAAAAACACAGATACTAAATGAAACGTTATCAGACCTGTTTCATAACATACAGCACACACAACTGGACAATAGAAAGGCTTTAAATGAATTGAAATAATTAAAATATTCACATTGAAAATATCCTAATAGCCTTGACAGTACATAATCTCCCATATAAAGCCAAAAATATTAAACGTTGACTTTGAAAGAATTCCTTTACTACAAGCGGCAAGCAACCATCAATTTCCCAAATGCAACAAGACAAGCAAAGTGAGATATGAGAAGTAAACGGTATCTGACCTTTTCTGAGAAGCTAAAGTTCCCATACCTATGAAGATCCTCCCAAACTCGAGCCAAACATGTTAATATGCTAGTCTCATATCTGGATATATGCAATGCCTATATTATAGTCTACCTACACTGTTTCGACTAGGAGGAAATTAAGATAGAAACGTTTAGATAAGTACAAAAACTCAATGGATACAAACAACAATAGATCACACACATGAACATATCCATTCCAGGAAGATTTCTTATTCTCCGCGAGACATTTTCTTCCTTCAAGTCGAGGATGTTGAGAACATCCACCTGCCTCTCCCTCTCCACTATCAAAATACGCAATGCTGACGACCTCCCACTTAACCATTAAAAAATGCAACGTTGAATAGCACCCTACCAATGCAGATACTCTGCGAAGCACAATGTCCAGTCGTTTTAATACGTTGATAGCTGGGCTCTGGTGGCAGGTTTCAACATACTGTATTGATAAATTTATCTTGGGAAGTAGAGGGATAATATCATCTATTTGGTCTGAGATATTAGACCCTCGAACTAACTATAAATACATTATCTTTAGTAACCAAAACACCGTTTGTACTATAAAAAGGAGATCCACGTCGAGTGCATAGTTCGAATACTTTTTATTCTATTAACATCAAAACTAGTATTTACGGGACAACCATACCATCTACACGGATATCTGGAAGTCCTTTCTATAACAGAAAAATTAATCAAAGACAACATACACAAACGTAACTACGCGACTTCACAAGGAGTCAATGACCTCAAGTAAGGGAAGAAAACAGCCACGCTCAATTATACACCCAAAAACATTTGTTCCGACTGTCACAAGTGTACATCTAATAACAGCCACGAAGTACACATTCTCTGTAAACCCTTTGGGTATTGTTCGACAGAAGAGCAGCATAAAAAAAACTCCAACTCTCCACGGTTAATCACAATGATCTTCCTACCCACTCTGACCAATAAAGCAGGTCAACTCGCTGCCAAGGTTTATACCCACGAGAACCTTCCTTTAGGTACAGGTCATAAAAAAAATGTGGGGTTGCAGACGTGCACGGACAGAGATCCTATGGGAGGTTTGTTGCTGCTAACGATTTTTTATGAGGGGATTTTATTATGTATTATTATTTCTGCTTTTACTGGAAATCTTAGGTTTGAATTACCTATTGGAATTTTAAACGGCCCTTGCCACAGAAGTCTATTTCCTTCAAACGTAGTTTCTTTTACCCTATACTCCACGGTGCATTAACGAGAATCGGTAGAACTTCAGAAGTTCAAACTTCCAGCATAAGTTTTAATGTTGAACAGACTGATACTGATATACTGCAAGTCTCTCATCATAGTTTGTTATGACTTTATATATTTCAGCGTTGGTTCTAATAAGATAATATTCAACTTTCTTTATTCACTACCACTTATTTGTAGTTTATTTCCTATTTCCTCTCTTCACTGGACTACTTTTCCCATTGTTGGAACCCTGCTGCTTATAACCTCCTGTTTTTCCAATAAGGGTTGTAGCTAATAACACCAATAATAAATTTAGCAACCCACAATACAAAGCAATGTGGATTTGCTGAAGACTTGTTTTTAGTCTTACCATGGTAACTACGCCTTATGGTTAACTCAATTTAAAGTCCCCCCCCCCCCCAATGCAACAAGACTGACAATGCATAAAAAACGCTATACTGTACATCATTCGATTTTATTTTCCAATGAATTTCAGAGGTTTGCAAACCTCTCAAAGATGTAAATGAAAGAAGGGAAATTTCTATTTTTACTTACACCGCCTTACTCCCACCACCCATTCTTTGGAAAGGGACCTCGTATTACTGACGCCTCATGTTGTATTTCCCCCATCAACAATTAAATGAGGATAAAAAATACTTTTCAAGAAAGCTGTACCTATTAAAAGACCTTCCCCAAATCAAGCTATTTCCATCAACCCCACAGAACCTCATAGGCTCTATAAATTTCATCCCATCGATTGACAGCGGCCTCTCCACGATTGCAGCTTTAACTACAAAACTCGCTGGAAGCGGGAGGTTCGGGTCACGTCGATCGAATGAATGACCTTACGAGGCACAATGGAGCTTCGGTTGTCCAACGTGAATGAGACACAACTAAAGATAACCCTACGAGTGTTCAACGATATTCAGGGGATGGATAAGGGATCGTAAATTAGACATGAAACTAAGCCAGTCTGACAAAATACAATGTAAACATGTGAAAATACATGCAAAGAAAATTACTTGAGAGAGAGAGAGAGAGAGAAGAGAGAGAGAGAGAGAGAGAGAGAGAGAGAGAGAGAGAGAGAGATTACACACGAAGCTGAGATGGGCAGTCTGAAAAATTACAATGTTTACATGTGAAAAACAAGCTTAAGAAATTTTAGATACGTGCAAGAAAAATAAAATGAGAGAGAGAGAGAGAGAGAGAGAGAGAGAGAGAGGAGAGAGAGAGAGAGAGAGAAAAAAATATGGTTAAACACGAAGATAAGATGGACAGCCCGACAAAATTCGATAAAGTAGGTAGTTAAGAAAATACCAATCTAATATTAGCAGATACACCGAGGTAAGGTCAATAACACCAAGGATGGCGTGAAGGGACTCCCGATTAAATGAATGCGAAGGTCCACTGTGAGGAAAACAATGACATCACTGAATGAGTCAGTCACGAGGGATTCCCAGAATATGGAGGTTAGAGAGCAGCGCACGATTTCAAGAACAAGAGGGTAAATACTAAATTGTATCTGGATACCACCAGTTAAAAACATTTAATTTCTATCTACTATATGAAAATCTGTTGAGTCATAACTACAAATGTATGGGAAATACATAAAAATGTCAAAACGTTTATGGTATTGATATTAGAAAATACAAGAGAGCGATGAAAACTACTCATTCTGAAGGGTACCAAACAATTCAACCAGTCTATTCAACGTTCTAATATTGGACCAAACTCACAGCCATAAATACAAACGTTTGGGAAATACAAAAAAAAAAAAAAAATCCCAAAACGTTTATGGTATTGGTATCAGATCATTCAATAGCGCAATGAAAACTATTTTATTTCTCAAAGGTACCAAACAATCTTCAACGTTCTAATATTGGACCAAGAGTTCAATATCTTGTTTCCGTCGTAACCTGAGAAGAATAACCAAGGCATCCAGACAAAATCTTCCACCATTATTGCACCTTATCCAAAATGTAGTTCTCAGTTTACTATGTCCTTCATTCATAAACAAACCTTCACCAAACATGATAAAGGGGCCTAAGCCCCATGCCACTACTTATCAAGTATGTAGCCAACAGACGTCTTAAATTAATTACGGCTAATATTACACAGCATGTACTAGACGCCCCCCCCCCCACACTTAGCATTCGGATTACAAAGACAGATGAGGGAGATTAAGAGAATGCACCTAGGTACAGTAATAGATGTTAAGTATTCTCATATTGTGGAACAGAATCTGAAATTTGATGCCTAACGTAATTCTCAGGCTCTGGGGCCGAGGAATCGCCCAGCATCAAAGACTATAAAGTTTTAAAGTAACCCTAAACATGATGTCAAGGTCACAGGGTAGAGTGTCCTGTGACAAGGTAGAGTGACCTAGCACAAGACGGATTGTAAGCAATGCTTAGCCCTAGAATAGTGCAAGGCATTAACCAACCATCCACAAGCTCAAAATAAAAGCAAGCTTCGATATTAAAATTGTAAAGCAAATGCAAAGTTGCTAGGAAAGGCCCAAATCATTCTTTGCACAGAGATCAGAAATATCTAAGTATAACTTACTTTGTCATAAATACATAACTTGCTTCTGGTCCTATGTTCAAATAAGTAATGGTTTAGTTCAGTAATGAATCTATTATCCACCAGTTCAGTACTTGACTATAATAAATAAACAATACTCATCACTACAGATACCTCACAACAGCATGAAAACACGAACTATAAACTTTGGTCACCTTGAGATTCAAGGACAAAGCAAGAGTCCTTCAGATAATTATAGATGGAGAACTTATAAACGTAGTTTACAGGCAAAACCTAATAACCCTCACAGCTTGTACTCATGTCGGGAGGTGAGGAGGGGGGTGGGGGTTGGAGCTATGACAGCAGAGTATAGCACATCTCTAATTAACACGATGGAAGGAAATATACTTGAAAGTCAACAAATACCTATTCAAAAATTACAACGTCCAATTTAGATGCCCGATTATCCTGAAGGATTACTATTTTGTAGTCAACTTGAATTATTCGACAAGTTTTTAAAATCAATGTCTGAGGGCACTAAGTGTTGCAAAATAGAACAAAAAAAATCGTTCTCATTCAACTGACCTGAAGGGTAAACATGAAGGGAACCTACAATTGCATGCCATGTTCAAAATTTCAAGAAATTTCTATTTCCTGCATAGAATTTCTACTCAAATCAATAAATATAAACATGTTCCTCCTTGAAATATCAATGATTTAAACTCAAATCCTTCAAAACAGTTTATCAACAATCTGTACACAATCTAAAAACTTTAAATGCTCTATGCTACATGGTTTCCCTTTCCTACAGATAGTTGAGGGCATGAAGTGGCCAATATCTTTGTACTCCTAATCCATATATAAGCAAATCTATATTCAGCATAAAGAGTACTGTACCTGACATAGCATCTGTGCCATGGTCTTCCAATGTCTTGAGTTAGATCTCTTGCTTGAAGGTTCACTCTGATACATTATTCTATCTAATTCCTCTTGTTTGGTTAAGCTTTTATAGTTTATATAAGAGATATTAATTAAATGTTACTGTTCTTAAAATATTTTATTTTTCCTTGGGCTAATAGCATCCTGCTTTTCCAACTAGGGTTTTAGCTTAGCAAATAATAATAAAACATTATACAGTATATCACACTTCAATAGACAAGCTAAACGGTTCCTCCACCCTAAAACAGTTGCTATAAGCAAGCCTCACCTCTGCTTGGCCATCAACATAATAGACTAGCCTTGATAAACATCATCTAAATCTAACGATTCAAAAACATGAAAAACGTGGATCACTCTCCAACCTAACACTTGACAAAGAAAGCTAGAACCAAAGTTGTGTAGAGGGATCATATGTGGTGTTAACAGATAGATCTACACCTGCTTTGGAGACTTGTTCATTATTCCCAGAACACATGAAAGGTATCCACTATAAAAAGTACAGTGATTAAAACTAGCAAGGCAATATCCCTTAACATTTCCTTTGAATGTATGTAGTTAATTATTTAATGTGTATAATTACATTCAAATATGAATTTCTATATTACTACTTTCAGTAAACGATATTATAACCCTTACAGATCAATTTCTTGCTCTAGTGGTACTGAATCATCACCAGGTGTTAACTCCAGCACATGTACAGCGTTACACCTGTCAGATTTGGCAGTATAAAATCTACGTCTATGAAAGCCAGCTACATCACAGTACACATAAGTTTCTACTATGACATGACTGCTAAAAATAGACTTTAAAACAGACCTCAACTAATAAAACCCAACCCATCCTAAATATTTTTATTTCTAAAATTTAAGGCTACTACTGTGGCCTAAAGGAACATCTAAATAACTTTAATCATGATAATTCAAGACAATAATTCCTCATCATTTATGTCCTAAATAACAAAGAACCAAAGAATTGTCCAAATTGTATTTAGTTGATGAACATAAAAGCAAAATGAGATTAAAACATTCATGTTCAAACAATTACCCATGGAAAGACTTTCAAAATAAATGTAATTATAGAGATACAATTACTGCTATCAATGGAATGTTGAATCAAATGTAATAATGTAGTTTTCCCATACTATACACAAAATACTCCAATAAATCAAAACGATTACTGTATAGCAAACTAAAAGATCATCTACTACATAAGAAAATACAATAATGTATTGAGTAAAATGAAATGAGAAACTGTTTATGCACGAAGCAAATATAGACAAATTTCTCAGATAAGATTCTTTGATAACACAGGTACTGTTGTTCAAGTTTCCAAGGATTGAAATGTAAATCAAGCAAGGCAAAAGCTGACTGAAACCGAGCATACACTTCCATAAGGTATTTGGGTTAAACAACTATTATTATTACTTGCTAAGCTACAACCCTAATTGTAAAAGCAGGATGATACAAGCCGAAGGGCTCCAACAGGGAAAATAGCCCAGTGAGGACAGGAAATGAGGAAATAAAAAGAAAATTTAAAAACAGTAACAACATTAAATATAAAAACTAATAAAATAAGAGGAAGAGAAATAAGATAATGTGCCTGAGCATGCCCTCATAAGCACGACCCATTAAATTATTGCTGATAAAACCAAGTAATTCACTATACAATAGTAACATAGATGATGTACAGTTCACAAGCCAAAAGACTAATTAGCAACCAAAGGGACAAGTAAAACAAAATGGGTAACCAGATCCAGATGGGGTCACACAGTCCAAGAGAATAGAGCCAAAGAACATTTACTAGGTGAACTTATACAGGTACATATGCACAACACTGTACTACATTGGTATATCTATAAAATACATGGCTTTTACTAAATTTCATATTTTTATAAATTTAAATGGTGTAAAACCATATTTTGTACATGGTGAGATCTCACTTTACTAACCTCAAAAGGCTGTTTTTTCTATTACTTTCATATGGGAAACCTGAACAATAAATGACCTGCAATATTGGATTGTCGTATACATTCTTAGTAGGTTGGGTTATGTAGGACCTTTGATAGCTTTGTGGAATACCATTAAATGCAGTTACATCCTAACCCTATAATTGCATTATTACTAGCTAAGCTACAAACCTAGCTGGAAAAGCAAGATGATGTAACCCCAAGGGCTCCTCCAATAGGGGAAAAATAGCCCAGCGAGGAAAGGAAATAAGTATCACTGGTTAACAAATAAATAGCTTAATATTCACCAGAGTTCTTATACATCATATTTATAGGCTAACTGATACCTAATGGCATTAATAAATTGTTTCACTTTTTTCCGTTCATGCTAATTCTCTATGCCTGATGGAAACCAAATTATTATATACCTCTCAATTTGGTTAAGTGCCAAATAACTATGGCACCCATCTATATACATTAGGGCACCAATAATAAATTTGGAAAATTATTATTAAATTAAATATTTACTATTTAACACAAATACTAAAAAGGGTGAAAACCTAAGCCTTAACACAGGGTGTACACACCTTAAACTTGATGTTAGCAAAAAAATAAATATGTAAATAAATAACCCTAACAAATTCTAGTAGAAATTTCACGAATATGCCATTTATAATATAAGGATTACAAAATACTTTTTATGTATTTTAAATATAAATGACAGACGTTATTAGCCAATAGATAGGTAGATATATTTTCTTTGTTTCAAATTATTTTACCGACCACTTCTATAAGTAATTTTCTGAGGAATTCACAGCTGCCAACCAAGATGACAAATGACTTACCGGTAGGCCTACGATAAACGAAACTATTCCCTTTCAATTATTCTTTGTTAACTTGTATTCCTAAATTGGATATTTAAACAGTAAAATACCTTGAATAAATCTCAAAACAAACTATTAAATTTACCAATATCACCACAGCTGAGAACTATAAGACCTACTAGTTTACCACTGTAGGCCTACCCAATTTGGGATAGCTCCTAGGCCTACCATATCTAGGATAGCCTTAAATCTGTGTATTAGACAACTGGTCTGACATTATAGGCCTAAAACACCAATGGAATTCGCCTACACATTGTTACTAATGGGGAATATTAATCGGAATACACTGGGAACATTTTTATTAGTCAAATAGGCCTAAATATGCCTAGCTTTAAAAGTCGATAGTCCAGACGAATATTTAAAATAGGTCTACCTACAGTATTAGTAATATAATAATGTTATTTCTTAGATTTGATTCAATGGGTGTCCATTCTATGGAGGGGGATCACACCCATTTCTGGTCCTTTTTCTCCAGCAGAAAGGATTCGCTCCCAAGGGGGGGGAGCATAGGGGGGGAAGGAGGGAGGATGTCATTTTACTCACCTAAGTATATGTCACCGAAGGATCCGCTGCCTATTTTTCGTCCGAGACGATACTTGTTGCCCACCCGTAACTCCATCCTGCAAGGGAGAGGCAAAACACAGACGCATCAGAATCGAAATAGGTTTTGTTTTCTTTATCGCAGCAGCGAACAATATTAAAACTAGCCAAGACTCAAGACCACCATCGGGGGCCAGCCATCTTGGAATCAACAATAACAAGAGGCAGAGCGTCCGTCGTTTTCGGCGATCATCGGCTTACCTGCTTCAGCGGCACCTTGTTTCTGCACACAGCGCGTCTTCTGGAGGGGTCTAGTTTTATCTCATACTTGTGATTACGCCCGATTGGTTAAACAGACGGCGGATTAGGTGGATAAATCCGAGACATCGACTGCGACGGGAAACGCGAACATCCACACACGCAAGAGCCCGGATGAACACTAACTCAGCTGTCTGGCGAGAGGGCAGCACGTACCGAGCCGCGCCTTCACCTCACTGCAATCTTTTCGTTTACTTTCGTACGGTTTTCATAATAGATCGGTCTCCTTAGTGTATTTCTCTTTAATCAGCTGACTCGAAGAAAGCCACGATGAATCATAACTCTTGCGTAACATGCCACGTAGGTTGTGCTCTTCCATTTGTTCAATATATTTATAAAAACTATATAAAAATCCACCTAAAATATGCGAAACGGCATAATCGAAACTTCAATAACATTATTCTCAAAATGAACGTTAAGAACAATCGTTCCTAGGAGAGAAGAAATACTACTATCAGCTGATTTCTTTTTAAGTTATTTGTATATACCATTGAAACATTTCAAGTATAAAAGTAAAAATATCCAGTAAGGTAAACAATAAAGACTCCCGTGCATGTTATTCAGTGTCCTAACTCCATTTCCAAAATCTCATTAGGCATCAAGATTTTCTGCTTCGTGTTATCTGCAATAATAAAACGTGCCAAGAATTTCAAAGGTCCTATGATAAAAATTGCGTTCATTCCAAAGTAAAAAATCGTCAGATCGAGATATTAAAATTATTATTATTACTAGCCAAGCTACAACATCAGCGTAGAAAGGAAGTAGAGAAAATATATAATTATAAAATATATCAAGATCATTTAGAAGTTTGAACTTTTGAAATTCCACTGATTCAACCACCACATTAGTTAGATCACTCCACAATCTGGTCACAGCTGGAAAAAAAAAAATTCTACACTACTGTGTAATATTGAGCCCTAGGATGGAAGAAACGTCAAAGTTAGAATTATAGTACGACATACAGGGTGGTATAGTCTGGGAAAACCTGTAATATTATTATTATTATTATTATTATTATTAATTGCTAAGCTACAACCCTCGTTGGAAAAGCGGGGTGCTATAAGTCCAAGGTCTCTAACTGGGAAAATAGCCCAGTGAGGAAAGGAAACAAGGAAAAATAAAATATTCACAGAACAGTAACATTAAAATAAATAGGATTATAAGAATTTGGACAAATCTTGGTCAACATGTAAAAAAAGTAACTTAGTTATGGTGCCAGAGATCAATATCTAGATAAGGAATAAGAAATTCAACAGATAGCCAGTTTTTATCCAACAAATTAAGACGAGAGCCACCAGCTGAAGACCAGATAGGAGAACAATACTCAAACATGGTACAAAGGAAGAATATAGTACAGATTTATTACAAAAATCATGAAAGACATTCTCTTATGTCATTCATTGTGTAATTGAAAAAGAAACAGATAGGTGCTTATTAAATGTACATTTGCAACCAGGAATCACACTTAGAATTTTAAATTAATTGTATATAGATAGAGGGGTATTGCCAATGATAATATCTTGACGTTGAGGGCACACTGTCCTTGACCTAATTACAATCTTACTTCGAATTTTGTTAGGGTTCAACTTCATGCCAAATAACTAGCCCCAAGCACTAATTTTAGCTAGATTTCTATTAAGGGATTCTGCAACCCCAGAACTTTATTCATGGAATGGAAATGATGCAAAGAGAGTAGTATCATCTGCATATGCAACAAGCTTGTTATCCAGATTCTACAGTCTCACAATCTCTATGGTGCCAATCAACAACTACACTTTAAAATATTTATTAAAACTTCAATAATGATGATAAGAAAAGACTCAACTACTCCCCCATTTGTTTAAGTTTGAAAACGAGGGCCTCATGATTAACAACGTCAAAGTCAATACTAAAATCAAGGTCAATCATACGAACTTCCTGACCACAATCAAGGGATTTCTGTACAGTATTGGAGATTGTAAGAAGGGCATCACATGCTTCAAGGCCTTTACGATAGCCAAATTGCAAACTAGGGAACAGATGATTACCTTCTGCACACCTATTTAGACGTGTTGACAAAAGACGCTAAAAATAACTAGATTATAGCTAGAGCTACCACAAGAACATTTACCCATTGGAGAAACATTACTAATTCTTCAAATGAAAATAGATCCTCTTCTTGCTAACTTACAACGAGAACATAAGATACTAGGAAATCAGCTCTTTTAAGCAATAAATATTCTCTCTCTCTCTCTCTCTCTCTCTCTCTCCTCTCTCTCTCTCTCTCTCTCTCTCTCTCTCTCTCTCTCTCTCTCTCAACGGGTATCTACACCAAATAAGAGATGGTACAGTGCTCGGGAAGGACACCACCTATGAATAGTTAATCATTTTTGGCCACTACTTGTCCCACAAGCAAAGTTGGTACTTGAGAGTATATGCACTATATATATATATATATATATATATATATATATATATATATTATATATAATATATATATATATATATATATATATATATATATATATACTCTTGGGTTAGAGTTCTCTTGCTTGAGGGTACACAGGCACACAATTCTATCTTTTTTTCTTCTTCTTCTTGTTTTGTTACAGTTTTTAAAGTTTATAAATGAGATATTTATTTTAATGTTACTCTTCTTAAATTATTTTATTTTCCCTTGTTTCCTTTCCTCGCTGGGCTATTTTTCTTATTGGAGCCCCTGGGGTTATAACAACCTGCTTTTCCAACTACGGTTGTAGCTTAGCAAGTAATAATAATAATAATAATAATAATAATAATAATAATACATCCACACTATTATATAAGGCAAATATATAGCATTCAAAAGAAAATAGACAATAAATCATTTAAACTACAATAAAATAAATAATTAGCCCAAAAAGTCGTACCACTTCACTCCTTTCCACCACGAGTTATTAATGTTACGAGGTCAAGGATACCTCTCAAAAAATTAGGCAGAATTTACACGTAGCTCTGTTGGAAATGTCTATTACAACATTGTTCAGGTACAGAAGAAAGGAGTTCGGAGGTAGAAAGTGGACTAACACCCCCCCCCCCCCTTTCTCTCTCTCTCTCTCTCTCTCTCTCTCTCTCCTCTCTCTCTCTCTCTCTCTCTCTCTCTCTCTCTCTCAAGTAATTGTAAGTATAAGTAAGCGTCTATCGATATATCTATGTCTTTCTATCTATATTTCATTATTCCTGTCTACCTAATCAATAAACCTGCTATATGTAAGTTGTAAGTTCAAAATATAGCCTTTGTTAATATAGTACGTCAATGAAATATAAATAATTAATTACTGTTTATATGTACCACAACTAAAAGAATAAATAAAGGCTCTGAGAGAGAGAGAGAGAGAGAGAGAGAGAGAGAGAGAGAGAGAGAGAGAGAGAGAGAGAGAGAGAGAGAGAGAGAGAGAATAACTTGATAGACCTAGTTCATTTAACTTTCCCCTAGATATCTTTATATCACATATTGCTACACACTGTACATTATGCAACAGGAAATGATTATCACACATCCAGAGAAATCAGTATCCGGTATAAGATAGTAAGAACCAACTCTACCCTGCCAACATGTCGACCACCTGATTTATAAACAACGAGGCGCGCTCTAGGTCTTCCTTCAAACCTTTCTGTCTGTGTGTGCTAAAGATTTCGCGAATAAATTACAGAAAAACACATTTACCTATTTATCTGTGCATAAGTATTTGCGTAATTGTGTTATTACACATTAAATCATGCTGTTCTTGCGTTCACTGTTCATGTAACTCGATTAAATTGTATTGCACAATATGGGCCAGCGTGTACTGAAACGTGATTTCTACTTCCTTGTGTATTAAGAGGTGCCAGTTAGGGTAATTTTAAAGTGTTTTAGATATCTAATTCTAAGTTTTATGACTATAATTAATGCTAACAGGATGGCACATGCACACATATATACACACACATACACATATAATATATACACACACACACACACACATATATAATATATATATATATATATATATATATTATATATATATATATATATATATATATATATATATATATATATATAATATATATATATATATATATATGAGATGATAAATGGAGAATTATTGAATTAAAAGAGACGACTGGAGAAATCTACCTGAGGCCCTTTGCGTAAACAGGCGTAGATGACGACAATGAAGATATATTAGTGTACACGTCCCCGTCAAAAATGATGGCTAACCATTTAGATTGATATGCAACACATGCACTCGCAACAACTCTCACCAGGGTAGGACTACTTACCGCCCCCCCCCCCCCTTTCTCTCTCTCTCTCTCTCTCTTTCTCTCTCTCTCTCTCTCTCTCTCCTACCCGAGGCACGGGGAGAGCTAAGCGTAACCGGAAAGATATATATATATATATATATATATATATATATATATATATATATATATATATATATATATATAGATAGATAGATAGATAGATAGATAGTCACACTTGCTCTTTATTTTAAAGATGAAATGTGTGTATATGTTCATACTGTACACTTTCACGTACATGCACATAATGGTACTAGCTACTGTAATTGTGTGTGTATGCTATTTAATCTCTGTATCTGTCTGTTACATAAGTAAAGCAAGTGTGTCGTAACAGGCGGGACCGCACACAAAGTGCCCTCACACTCAACATACTTTTCTTCTTTCTTTCTCCTCTCCTCAGCTAGTATTCTACCATGCAGGTGGACCCTTAATATTCTCTCTCTCTCTCTCTCTTCTCTCTCTCTCTCTCTCTCTCTCTCTCTCTCTCTCTCTCTCTCTCTCTCTCTCTCTCAAACGATTGCATTCGTGTCTATAAAGAGAGATTAGAATAATTGAATAAGGCTATAAAGCTACCCTGTTCTCTTTCACCAGCCAACCACTTTGCCTTATCACTTTCTAACAAGCTCTCTCAAAAAAAGACTTTCATCTTTCTCTTTATAACTTCAATAAAAAAAAAGAAACTTGTTCTTAAACTTACATCTTAGTGTAACTGTTAGCTGTGTCTGCTAAGAGACTACCAGTAGTAAACAACTTTGGAAGATGGTTAAAAATTCCTTCGCTTGGAGAACAGGTCCAAAGTAAAATATCCAGCGAGAGATAGGGCCAAACACCGTCTCACACCACAACTAGATTCACTCTGCTGCAGCAGCTGTGCGGGTTGGGATTCTTTCACCCGTCTTGATGATGGTGGAGGAGACACAGACCCACAACAGACATATGCACGAACATCCTTTAACACCAGCGGCGCTCACAAACATTCACATGTACGAACGCATGTTCCCGTAGTGGCAACATGCACATGATTTATATCGAGACGCACATTCACTCAGTGTGTCTTCGATTGACGTTCGCCTCTAAAAAAAAATGATATTGGGTTGGAAATACCGTAAATTATAATTGCTACGTCAGCAGTTCGTCCCCATTTCTTTAATAAATATCTCTGGCTTTGATGTTGTTATTATGCTGTGTGGTGGCGTCTTTCTTCGGGGTGAAATGGACGAACGGGTTGCACCACGTTGTCAACAGTTAATAGATTCTTCCTATTTTCATTATATTTTTTGGTGCTCTTTAAAGTTTGTGGATGCTATTTCAAGCTAATAGCTTCTTCCTATTCTACCTATTTTTTTCATTTGATTTGGTTTGGAGATTCCCTTTTAAGGTACACTGTGCAAAGAGGATTAATTATTTTT
Organism: Palaemon carinicauda; assembly: GCF_036898095.1. NCBI lineage: Eukaryota > Metazoa > Arthropoda > Malacostraca > Decapoda > Palaemonidae > Palaemon > Palaemon carinicauda. The sequence goes on from NC_090755.1 coordinate 9,947,643, forward strand.
GTTTTCATTGAATAGGCCTAAAATAAAGAAATAATTAATATTTTTGCATTGAATAGGCCTACACTACAGAAATAATCAAAATTTTGCAATGAATAGGCCTACAATACAGAAATAATTAAACTTGTTGCAATGATTAAGCATATACTTCAGAAATAATTAAACTTTTTGCAATGAATAGACCTACACTACAGAAATAATTAAAGTTTTTACAATGAATAGCCCTTTCCCACAGAAATAATTAAAGTTTTTGCATTGAATAGGCCTATACTACAGAAATAATTGAACTTTTATAATGAATAGACCTATACTAAAGATTTCCTTCCAGTTAAGTTTAAAATATTAAATAATTATATTGGTTATTTATATAAAAACTACTTAAAGTTAGATAAAAGCTATATTATTATCTAATTTGCATGTTTACTCATATGTAAGTAGGTGCCCCACTCTCAAAATAGACTATTGTTTTGATATACTCTTTCGTCATATGCCAACAAACTATTAATATTCAGGAGAAAGAAAATAAGACGATGAGAAACTCCTCTCTCCTCTCTCTCTCTCTCTCTCTCTCTCTCTCTCTCTCTCTCTCTCCTCTCTCTCTCTCTCTGACAAGTTCATATTGGGAGGAAGATGACTTTGAAATGTAGCAAGTGCAAAAATAGATTATTGCAGTGCACCCAGGAAGAACCTCTCTCTCTCTCTCTCTCTCTCTCTCTCTCTCTCTCTCTCTCTCTCTCTCTCTCTCTCTCTCTCTCTCTCTCTCCAGAGGGCAGTATCATAAACATTTGCAGATTATTATTATTATTTTATTATTATTATTAGCTAAGTTACAATCATATCTGGAAAAGCAGGATGCTATATGCTAGAAGCCCAAGGGCTCAAGAAAAAAAAAAGATAGCCCAGTGAGGAAAGGAAATGAGGAAATAAATAAACTACAAGAGAAGTAAAGAACAATCAAAATAACCTATTTCAAGAACAGTAAGAACATTAAAATACATCTTTCATAAATTATAAAAAAAAGGCTCATGTCAGCCTGTTCAACATAAAAACATTTACTGCAAGTTTGAACTTTTGAAGTTCTACTAATTCAAATACCCGATTAGGAAGATCATTCCACAACTTGGTCACAGCTGGAATAAAGCTTCTAGAATGCTGTGTAGTATTGAGCCTCATGATGGAGAAGGCCTGGCTATTAGAATTAATCATACCTTCTCCATCACGAGGCTTAATACTAGTCCTACACAATATCGAACTTGAAGAAATGAAAGAAAATTATTAAATTTCAGCGAACGTAAAATCACAGTCAAAACCACGAGATTAAAACTTGGTAAAGAATAAGAAAAAAAATATTTATATATAAATAAGTAAGTAATGTTTTTGTTAACCAAGACTGTAGACTTGCGGTCAGTACAATATGCTAATGCTTATGGCGAACTCTTAAGAGTTTTCGAAGTAAAATACACTGATTTGATTATTATTATTATTATTATTATTATTATTATTATTATTATTATTATTATTAGCTAAGCTACAAACCTAGTTGGAAAACCAAGATGCTATAAGCCGAAGAGGGCTCCAACAGGGAAAAATAGCCCAGTGAGGAAAGGAAGTGAAGGAATAGATAGATATGAAAAATAATGAACAATTAAAACAAAATATATCAAAAACAGTAACAACACCAAAACATGTTTCATATATAAACTATAAAAAGAGTTATGTCAGCCTGTTCCACATATAAAACTTTGCTGCAAGTTTGAACTTTTGGAGTTCTACCAACGTTGGAAATATCTTTTTTGAAACGTTACTTAAAATGAACCTATTTCTTCTTAGATAAGACATCATATTATGCAGAAGTTTTAATATAATAATTAATCTTAGGTCACAACTAAAACCAGACAAAAAAAAAAATTGTGAACGATAAATGAAAACCGTCAAGGTTCTGCCGTGGTTCTGCTTATATTGTGAGTTAAACGTCGCTGTCGATAACTCAGAATCACTAAAAGTGACCATATTTTAAAGTGACCACGTAGTAGGTTGGCCAGGGCACCAGCCACCCGTTGAGATACTACCGCTAGAGAGTTATGGGGTCTTTTGACTGGCCAGACAGTACTACATTGGATTCTCCTCTCTGGTTATGGTTCATTTTCCCTTTGCCTACATACACACTGAATAGTCTGGCATATTCTTTACATATTCTCCTCTATCCTCATACACCTGACAACACAGATTACCAAACAATTCTTCATCACCCAAGGGGTTACTGCACTGTAATTGTTCAGTGCCACTTTCCTCTTGGTAAGGGTAGAAGAGACTCTTTAGCTATGGTAAGCAGCTCTTCTAGGAGAAGGACACTCCAAAATCAAACCACTGTTCTCTAGTCTTGGGTAGTGCCATAGCCTCTGTACCATGGCCTTTCACTGTCTTGGGTTAGAGTTCTCTTGCTTGAGGGTACACTCGAGCACACTCTCCTATCTTATTTCTCTTCCTCTTGTTTTGTTAAAGTTTTTATAGTTTATATAGGAGATATTTAGTGTTGTTACTCTTCTTAGAATATTTTATTTTCCTTTTTTCCTTTCCGCACTGAGCTATTTTCCCTGTTGGAGCCCCTGGGCTTATAGCATACTGCTTTTCCAACTAGGGTTGTAGCTTAGTAAGTAATAATAATAATAATAATAATAACCAATGGTCATAAAAAGACAATAGGTCTAAAAAAATATCTTAGGTCTATAAATATCTGTTCAGTTACATAAATTAACCAATAACCGAACGGAAATAAAAACGTAATAGCGGAGCACAATTATTACAAAAATACAATGAACAAAGGCAAGAAGAAGAAGAAGAAGAAGAAGAAGAAGAAGAGGAAGAAGAAGAGGAAGAAAAAGGCGCGCGCGCGCAGATCAACTCAACCCAAAGCTGTCTCAGGGGAGATAAAGTCAACGATCGCAGTAGAGAAGGGATCAGAAGAACCGTTAATTCTCAAAACCTCTTGTGAGGAGCAAGGTCCAGTTATACGGAGGGATTATTATTCATAAACGGGCTCACTACATCCCTATGGGGCATTTCAAAAGGCCTAGGCTGTGTAAATATACGCATATATATATATATATATATATATATATATATATATATATATATTTATATATATATATATATATATATATATATATATATATATATATATATATACATACGCATATATATATATATATATATATATATATATATATATATATATATATATATATATATATATGTATACATATATATATATATATATATATATATATATATATATATATATATATATATATATATATATATATTATATATATATATATATATATATATTCAGATGACATAGTTCTGCTTAGTGAATCATGTAAAATTGCAAAACATGATATATTTGAATAGTGGAAGCAGCAATGTAGGCCTGAAAATGAATTTAAGTAAAACTAAGATAATGTTCAATGAAAATGCAAACTGCAGAGAAAACACATAAGGGTTATGGAAAAACCTGTATAGATTGTTAATGAATACAGTATACGTATTTAAAACAGACAATAACTGTGTCCTCAGGATATGTGACCGAATTTGAAAGAAGGATAAGCATGGAATGGAGAGCATTTGGTAAACAAATTGAGATTAAAGTAAAATGCCACTTTCTCAAAAACGAAAAGTATTTAATCAGACGGTTTTTACAAGTATTAAACTTAAGCATCAGAAACTTGGAGCCTTACTAAATCCTTAGAACATAAGTTAGTTACAACTCAAAGAGCTATGGAAAGAATAATGATGGGAATAACACTAAGAGACAGAAAAAGAGCTATACAGTATAGATAAGAGAGCAAACTAATGTTTTAAAGCTGTTATTATTATTATTATTATTATTATTATTATTATTATTATTATTAGCCAAACTATAACCCTAGTTGGAAAATTAAGATGCTATAAGCCCAAGGGCTCCAATAGGGAAAAATAGCCCAGTGAAGAAAGGAAATAAGGAAATAAATAAATGATGAGACCAAATTAGCAATAAACAATTCTAAAAACAGTAACAACGTCAAAACAAATATGTCATATATAAACTATAAAAAGATTTATTTTAATTGTTCATTACTTCTCATATAGATTATGTATTTCCTTATACCCGTTCCTCACTGGGCTATTTTTGCCTGACGGAGCCTCTGGGCTTATAGCATCCTGGTTTTCCAAAAAGGGTTTTAGTTTAGCTAATAATAATAATAATAATAATAATAATAAGAAGAAGAAGAAGAAGAAGAAGAAGAAGAAGAAGAAGAAGAAGAAGAAGAAATAAATAAACTACCAAAAAAAGTAATAAAATAACAACAACAAAAATCTTCTTGGAACAGTAACAACATTACAATAAAAATTATTGGTTATATCGGTGAAATATGAAAGACAAAAAGTATGAAAAAAAGATACAACTGTATCTGTTAAGATACAGCTCACGTTTTGTATTCGGTATTAAACATTTAAAGAGTTCTAACTCTGGGTTGAGACTCAGCGCTTCCTACTCCAGAAGACCTATACCTGAATCAAGCCCCGGTCAGAGGGAAGCCCTTTGAACAACAACAAAAAAACAATGAGCGAATGTATAAGTTTTGAAGAAGAAAGGAAAGAAGAAGAAGAAGAAGAGATTGAAATATTATTATTATTATTATTATTATTATTATTATTATTAGTAGTAGTAGTAGTAGTAGTAGTAGTAGTAGTAGTAGTAATAGTAGTAGTAGTAGTACTTGCTAAGCTACAACCCCAGTTGGAAAAGCAGGATGCTTTAAGCCTAGGGGTCCCAACTGGGAAAATAGCTCAGTGAGGAAAGTAAAGGAGAATAAAATATTTTAAGAACAGTAAAAACATTGAAATAAATATTTCCTATATAAACTATAAAAACTTTAACAAAACGAGAGGAAGAGAAATTAGATAGAATAGTGTGCCCGAGTGTACCCTTAGGCAAGAGAACTCTAGCCCAAGATA
>NC_090755.1:9953137-9968137 GCF_036898095.1 Palaemon carinicauda
TATCTGTCCTTTTTGACGGGTTGCGTACCCTTATATATATATAATATATATACATAATATGAATATAATATATATATAATATATATATATATATATATATACACACACACTAACAGAAGGTGGGTCTAGAAAAGCAACACCCATAGAATAAAAAAAAAACACGAAACAATTCTGAAATGAAACCACAACAAAAAACCAGCAGAAATAGAAAAACAAATAAAAAATATGAAAACCGTCAACGGCATTTAAAAACCAAAACCAAACCATAAAACCATTAGAAAAGCAAAAACTACCAAACAAACAGTGAGAGGAAAAATGAACAAGCAAGCTTTCTTTCCGAAACGCCTAGAACACAATCCCTTCGGCAAACACACGCCCTTAGGCAATCACATTAGCCAGAGGCAATCAAATACCCCGACGGCCTATATTGTCAACACAGGTAAAACCCCCAGACTCTTATCTGATGGTTTAATTAAGGAGTGGGCCTCGAATGTAAAGATTAGAGAAGGGGGGTACCAATTGGGGTGGAGGAACATGGAAATGATTGACAAGTCATTTTTACCTCTGCCAATGAAGTTGGAAGGAGGTTATGTTTTACCCACGGGTTTGTGTGTGTGTGTGTGTAAACAGCTTCCAGGCCATAATTTTAATCGTAGAGTAATGAAACTGGCAGGGATTAACTGTTATGTAAAAAAAAGTCGGAAATGATAAGATTTTGGAAGGTCAAAGGTCAAGGTCACGGACGAGCAATGCATCTATATCACGCTATTAACCATAAATGTGGACATCCTTGTCACAGAGATTTCAAACTTAGTTCATATTCAAGAGTATGAAAATCCGCGCCAATCAATACATGATGTATATATATATATATATATATGTGTGTGTGTGTGTGTGTGTATATATATGTAAATATATATACATGTGTATATGTATATACATATATATATATAATATATATATATACATATATGTGTGTGTATTAAAACACCATACATGTGACTATGTAGGACAGCGATAAAGACGAACAAATACCATAAGGTTCTATTGCTCTAAATCGAGGTGGAAAATATGGAGAAGTAAAGCCGAGTAGTCAAAACCGCCACTGACGTCACAACCAAAGGGAACGAAAAATAACGAGTGTAAACAAGTTTATAAAAAGAACGGCTGCCATGATGGAGGCCAGTTTCCTCCACCCGCGACAGTAAATGTAAACACGATTCGATCAACTTCAAGTAGAGGCAGTTTTTCTAAATTTTTCACAAGGGGGGGTACTGCGAAAAGCTTGCTTAGAAATAATAATAAAAATAATAATAATAATAATTATAATAATAACTATAATAATGAAGTTAGCTTTATAAAGAAAAGACGACACACTGACAGACAGAAACCATCACACCCTCATTGATGGTCCGTCAATGTATAAATCTCTCCCTGACATTCCGCATAAGAGTTGAGACGCCATGTTACACGTGACAGAAATTGACAGGCAGGCTCACAAAGAAACGAAACACAGCAGACAAAAGACCTGAAAACTTGCCCCCCCCCCCTCCCCTCCTTGGACTTCATCGGCTTAGAGACTTAAGCACGGATCATTTACAAACCTGCTCTATCAACCCATCACATCGAGCTACGTAATGATCTTTTCTTCAGAGAGAGAGAGAAAACGAGTATGTCTTCCCCTCAATCTTGCTTTTGAGAGAGAGAGAGAGAGAGAGGAGAGAGAGAGAGAGAGAGAGAATGTCTTCGCCTCAATCTTGCTTTTGAGAGAAAGTCGTCGCCTCAATTTTGCTTTTGTGTGTGTGAGAGAGAGAGAGAGAGAGAGAGAGAGAGAGAGTCATAACTCTTACTATATCAAAACGAAGAAAGGTAGATCAACACGTAATGAACATACAGACAAGCAACGAATGAGTCCAAATCCAGGGTATAGGGGGGTTCATATGAGGTGGGGGTACGAGGTGGGCCGGGTGCCCGTCATCTGACGAATTACGGACATTTCCCAAAGGGTCTATTGTGAAGTTCTCCCGATCCTTCAACCTCGGTCCCGATCGATGGAGGAGGAGAAGGGCCGGGGTAGGATTCTCCTCGACAAGTTTCAAATATCCCGAAACTCTTTCAACCTTTGGAGGTTTAAAGACCGCTCATGAATGGCAGAGGCAAGGGACGATGATTTGCTCTAGCAAGCAGGACAATGTCCTAGAGACTGACCATATATCATACGATCAGCGCCCAAGCACCATCTCTATCCAAGCTAGAACCAGGGAGGGCCAGGCAATGGATGCTGATGACTCAGCAGATAGACCTCCTTAGCTCACAAAAATGGTAAGGTTGCAGACACTATAGGAACTAACGAGTCTGAGCGGGACTCGAACCCCCGTCTGGCATTAACCAGGCAGAGCCGTTACCAACCAGGCCACAACAACCCGTTAATTTGACAGTCGCTTTCTACCCGGTTGTCTGTTTTGCCTTTTCTTCAGTGGTATATTTTCTAGATCACGCACGTGTTATGTCCCTGTACATGCAAGTTTCCTGGACCAGGGTTCGACTCCCAACCAGCCAGAAGCTGTTGTCTTTACATGATTTCGCATGGGGCTCTTATCCCAAGGTCGTTAAGAGAATTCAGACATTAAGGTATAAAAAATATATGGCTTATATATATATATATATATATATAAATATATATATATATATATATATATATAAATATATATATATATATATATATATGGCTCATATATATATATATATATATAAACACACACACACACACGTAGGCTATGTTACTTTTCGAGTCCAGTGACCTTTTAGTAATGTTCTCCAAAACGCTAGAAATGATAATGTATACAATCTGAACACGATAGAACCAACATTATGCTTCGCTGAAGGAAACTCAGCTTGAGTTTCATTTAGTTTAAATCATGCTCTCATGAGAGAGAGAGAGAGAGAGAGAGAGAGAGAGAGAGAAATTCATTTGTCAAGGTGTATCGGTCATATGACATCCCCCCCCCCCCAAAAAAAAAAAGCAGATGGCGTAGACAAGTGCTCTCATTAGCTCAAACACAAACACGTACATACACACACAATCTCTTCCGCTTTCTACGTTAGAAGCTCGGCACGTATGTGCACGTGTTTAAGAGTCAAATGTGACACTGTCGTGCACAGTCGCCTCACGTACACACGTACACACATGATAGAACACACCCGCTGACTACTCGTCCCGTGACTCTCAACACTAATACACCTTCACACCCCCCCCCCCTTCCTTCCGAACCTCACCTCACCCCCTCCCCCTTCCTTCCGAACCTCACCTCACCCCCCCCCCATTCCAACATCTATCCCTACGCATTTCAGCGGCCCCTCTTTCTCCATCCGTCTAATTCCCCCACCCCAACAAGAGGCTCCAGACGAAAGAGTGAGAGAGAGAGAGAGGGGGGGGGGGACTTGTCCATTGAAACAGTAGGTAACCAATGCTCACCCCTCTTCGCTTAAGGAAAAAAAATTCAGGTGATGCCTTTCTATACCGAGGGTCTGAGAGAGAGAGAGAGAGAGAGAGAGAGAGAGAGAGTGTTTAGAATCCTTACAATACGATATTCCAAAAGCGGCTCTACAACAGTAAAGTAATAAGAACTTCCCTTGATTACTCACCTATTACTCACATTGCAAAATGTTAAGAAAAAAACTAATGTGTCACAAACACCCGTATGAATGAAATCAAAACACACACTCTTAATTGCAGTCAAACCAACGCAAATTACTTTTCCTTGTGCTACACTTCAGCAAGGAAGAGAGATTACAGTACAACGATAACTGATCAGTTCTTCCTTTGGAATTTAGGAAACAAAACCAGTAGACAAATGAAGGACAGTTCATTAACAAAAGCAGGCGACAAATGAAGGACAGTTCATTGCAGGTGACAAATGATGGACAGTTCATTGCAGGAGACAAATGAAGGACAGTTCATTGCAGGCGACAAATGATGGACAGTTCATTGCAGGAGACAAATGAAGGACAGTTCATTGCAGGAGACAAATGAAGGACAGTTCATTGCAGGAGACAAATGAAGGACAGTTCATTGCAGGCGACAAATGAAGGACAGTTCATTGCAGGAGACAAATGAAGGACAGTTCATTGCAGGTGACAAATGAAGGACAGTTCATTAACAAAAGCAGGCGACAAATGAAGGACAGTTCATTGCAGGTGACAAATGACGGACAGTTCATTGCAGGAGACAAATGAAGGACAGTTCATTGCAGGAGACAAATGAAGGACAGTTCATTGCAGGCGACAAATGAAGGACAGTTCATTGCAGGAGACAAATGAAGGACAGTTCATTGCAGGCGACAAATGAAGGACAGTTCATTGCAGGAGACAAATGAAGGACAGTTCATTGCAGGTGACAAATGAAGGACAGTTCATTAACAAAAGCAGGCGACAAATGAAGGACAGTTCATTGCAGGTGACAAATGATGGACAGTTCATTGCAGGAGACAAATGATGGACAGTTCATTGCAGGCGACAAATGATGGACAGTTCATTGCAGGCGACAAATGAAGGACAGTTCATTTCAGGAGACAAATGAAGGACAGTTCATTGCAGGTGACAAATGAAGGACAGTTCATTGCAGGCGACAAATGAAGGACAGTTCATTGCAGGCGACAAATGAAGGACAGTTCATTGCAGGCGACAAATGAAGGACAGTTCATTGCAGGTGACAAATGAAGGACAGTTCATTGCAGGCGACAAATGATGGACAGTTCATTGCAGGCGACAAATGAAGGACAGTTCATTGCAGGCGACAAATGATGGACAGTTCATTGCAGGTGACAAATGATGGACAGTTCATTGCAGGTGACAAATGATGGACAGTTCATTGCAAGTGACAAATGAAGGACAGTTCATTGCAGGAGACAAATGATGGACAGTTCATTGCAGGTGACAAATGATGGACAGTTCATTGCAGGCGACAAATGATGGACAGTTCATTGCAGGCGACAAATGAAGGGACAGTTCATTGCAGGCGACAAATGATGGACAGTTCATTGCAGGAGACAAATGAAGGACAGTTCATTGCAGGCGACAAATGATGGACAGTTCATTGCAGGTGACAAATGAAGGACAGTTCATTGCAGGCGACAAATGAAGGACAGTTCATTGCAGGCGACAAATGATGGAGAGTTCATTGCAGGCAACAAATGAAGGACAGTTCATTGCAGGCGACAAATGAAGGACAGTTCATTGCAGGTGACAAATGATGGACAGTTCATTGCAGGTGACAAATGGACAGTTCACTGCAGGCGACAAATGAAGGACAGTTCATTGCAGGCGACAAATGAAGGACAGTTCATTGCAGGCGACAAATGAAGGACAGTTCATTGCAGGCGACAAATGAAGGACAGTTCATTGCAGGTGACAAATGAAGGACAGTTCATTGCAGGTGACAAATGAAGGACAGTTCATTAACAAAAGCAGGTGACAAATGAAGGCCAGTTCATTTTTTTTCATTTCAAAAACTTTTATTTTTATTGTTGGTACTGTTCCTAAAATATTTTTTTATTTTAATTGCTAATTACTTCTCTTGCAGTTTATTATTTTATTTCCTTTCCTCACTAGGCTATTTTCCCGCTGGAGCCTTTGGGATTATAGCATCTTGCTTTTCCAACTAGGGTTGTAGCTTAGCAAGTCATAGTAATAACAATAATACTGATAATAAATAATAATAATAATAATAATAATAATAATAATAATAAATGGAAAAATGTATCAGTAACATCCAACAATATTTCCCTTACAACGTAATCCAATAAAATAACAATTTAATAAGAATACACCGCCAAGACTGAAAACTACAATTTTAATCCGATTAAAATTGAGAGACTGCACTAGCAGTGAATGCAGATTCGAGACACAAACAAACACACACACACTTCAGGCAGTGTGCCAATCTCAAAGAATAAAAAATAAAAGATCTTGCAACCATGGCACCACCCACATCTGTGCTCTACTGGATGCCACAGACGTCACTTGAGAGGTAATCTTAGTGGAGAAATGCAAAAACATGACCCATTGACGAGCATGTCCTCGCCTCATTCTTGCTTTTTTCCAGAGAGAGAGAGAGAGAGAGAGAGAGAGAGAGAGAGAGAGATGTATTCGCCTCAATTCTGCTTATGAGAGAGAAAAAAACGAGTATGTCTTCGTCTCAATCTTACTTTTTGGTGAGAGAGAGAGAGAGAGAGAGAGAGAGAGAGAGAGTCTTCGCCTCAATCTTGCTTCTTTGTGAGAGAGAGAGAGAGAGAGTCTTCGCCTCAATCTTGCTTCTTTGTGAGAGAGAGAGAGAGAGAGAGTCTTCGCCTCAATCTTGCTTCTTTGTGAGAGAGAGAGAGAGAGAGAGAGAGAGAGAGTATGTCTTCGCCTCAATCTTACTTTTTGGAGAGAGAGAGAGAGAGAGAGAGAGAGAGAGAGAGAGATAGAGAGAGAGATGCTATTCACTGGGACAACAGCGCGAAGCTTCTAGACGGCAGTGAAGCTATGAGATTTGCACCGAATGTTCAAAGAGGTGGTTGCAGCCGTCTGGTGTCCACTAAGTTCCTCCGCCAACCTGAACCTGGTGCAAGTAGCATACTCAGGCCTTCGTCACTTGACACCTTCTTCTTCTTCTTCTCTTCTTACACAGGACACTTGGACGGGGGAAGAGCCTGTACCTTCTCGCTTCCTTTTGCTAGGTAAGGAAGCACGACTTGGGAAAGTACTAACGCATTATACTGAGCACTGATTACTCTAAATTTCATATGAGCACTGATTACTCTAAATTTCATATAGTTCATTTTCTTTTAAATAAAAGAACTTAAAGCAATTTTTCATTTTTTTGGGAAGACTGACATAAATCTCTTTTTGTAGTTTATATATGAAAGACCTGTTTTAATGTTATTACAATTCTTAATATTGATTTTTTATTACTTTTCAAATGGATATCTATTTCCTCATTTCCTTTCCTCACTGGGCTATTTTCCTCTATTAGAGCCCTTGGGCTTATAGCATCATACTTTTCCAACTAGGATGATAGCTTAGCTAATAATAATAATAATAATATGAAAACAAAAACAGCCGTTTATAGTCCACTGTAGGACAAAGTTCTGGGGTTTGGTCAGTTTTCATCAACTCGCTGGCCAGTAAGGATTGGTGATGGTGAGAGACCAACATCAAACCAACCTAGTATGGTGGCCCTGACTAGTACAACTTTACTGATCACTCTCGTGGCATGGTTGGTTTCGATCTGGCCTTTCATTAGAAGGGGCTAGCGTTCGATCCCAAGTATGAGGTAGAAATTTATTTATATTTGAACACGATGTTGTGTTGATATATATATATATATATATATATAGTGTACGAGGTTGGTCAGAAAACACTAAGCAGAGAGAGAGAGAGAGAGAGAGAGAGAGAAATATCACGTAGAAATCCGATTACGAATGACACACGTAAAATCCGACAGCAAATCTAAAGCTTACATAAAAGACAGAAGCTGGTAAGGTATAAACGGATCCACACACCATTTTAGGACAGATAACACAAGGATTGATAAGGAAGAACAAACTGTGTGGCTTTACACAATGATTATAGGTTGCTTCAAAAAATGGGAAGTTCCAAAATATTAGTAAAAATGGGGGGGGGGGCCTAGACAAGGTGTTGGTGAGCCTTGTATGAAGTGGGGAAGGGATTTAAAGGGTTGTGCAGAGGGGGTTCGGCCATAATTTCCCCTACACAATGTATATATACATATAAATATCTATATATACATACATATATATATATATATATACATACATATATATATATATATATATATCCTGAGATCAGTGTCATTGACCTTAGATGTCAGAAGACTAGATCAATCAATCAATCAATCTATATATATATATATATATATATAGGCCTATATCCGGAAGACAGTCAAAAACAAATACTTTCAGCGCAGTCATTTAAAGATTGGAAAATCTGAGCCAAGGAAGGCGATGGCAGACTGAGCAAGAGAAACTATAACCATATAAACTAGTAACGACAGAGAAGAGGAGGAGGAGACAAATGGGAAAGGGATTTGTGCTGTGGTGAGGTGTAGAGAGGCTCCATAGAGCCGAAGGACTCGAAACGTGATGATTTCAATGCAATGAATATCATTTTTTAAGTCACTCGAAGTAAATTAAACTTTATATATACACATTATATATATCATATACATATATATATACATTATATATATATCTATATATATATCTATATACATATATCTATATATATATATATCTATCTATCTATCTATCTATCTATATATATATATATATATATATAGATTGCACAAACGAACATGAAAATATCATGATACTGTCATTTGGTCAGACCTTTGAGAGAGAGAGAGAGAGAGAGAGAGAGAGAGAGATAGAGAGAGAGAGAGATACCTTCGGCAAGATTTCGTTATCTTACATTACATGAACAACGTCATTCAAGACTTCAAGAGAATTGTGTAATCAATGACGTACATACTTGGTCATGTAACAGCCCAATTTAAGGTATTCAGCCAAATGACAAATACTTGACATCATGTCTATAGTCAATTCTTTTTAGTGAGGTGGATTTGCACCGACTCGCAAAGGGTGCCCTTTTAGCTCGGAAATATATCCTACTAGCTGATTGGTCTTAAGTATTTCTGTCCGACCAATCTGTTATTAGGAAACTTTCCCGAGCTAAAAGGGCACCCCCGCGAGTCTGTTCAATTCTGCCTCACTAAAAAGAATTGTTCAACAATCTCCCATGTAATTTAAGAAGCAATATATATATATATATATACATATATATATATATATATATACATACAGTATATATATACAGTATATATATATATATATACATACAGTATATATATATATATATACATACAGTATATATATATATATATATATACATACAGTATATATATATATATATACATACATACAGTATATATATATACACATATATATATATACATACAGTATATATATATATATATATACATACATACAGTATATATATATACACACATATATATATATATATATATAATCTATGCATATTTCTTTCCTGTTACGCTGAGCGGCAACCACTCGGAAACGACAAATTGTTCAAAATGCCGTGTGGTAGTTAGGAAAGGGGGAGGGGGTGGGAAGGGTTGAATGTATGCGCGAGTGTGCGTGCATATATATATATATATATACATATATCCTTTCTCAGTGAGGATATCTTAACGTGGTGAAAGGTTTTTGTGTATCGCCACGATCAGCAAAGCTGTACCATAGTCAGGGCCACCCGTACTAGGTTGGACTGTTGTGAGCGGTCAGACTAAAGTCTCCCACCATCCCCAATCGTCAATGGCTAGCGTGGTGACGAAAATGGGCAACCACAGACACAAGAAAATGGAAAGAAATAATAATAGGAGAATGAAGCTCAAAGGACAGTCTTTTTAACTATGAATATTTTGCTAGGCAATAGCAGCTAGCATATTGCTATTTAGCTCCATGTTTCATTTGCTAGAAAGGCATAACCTTTTCGTCTTCAAGGGGGGGGGGGGTAACAATCTCCCCTTATTTTCTTGCTACCCAAAAACTGGGACATTACGGATTTAATGTAACCCGGCTCCTCGCTCTATGCATTTAAAGTAGCAACTCACGAGAGAGAGAGAGAGAGAGAGAGAGAGAGAGAGAGAGAGAGATGGGGGGGAAGGGGATGTCACCTGACCAGCTAACCACCCCTCAGCCCGCCCCCCACCCAAAACACAAACAAACACACTCACGATACTGTACTCCACCACATGACTGGCTCGCTCTCCCTCGCTGGAGGAAAAGGAAACTTTTAAGGGATTAATATTGATTGGCTGTCGGTAAATACAATGTGCGTGTGTTCGTGCGTGCGTGCGTGCGTGTTTGGCAACAGGCTTGTGCGTATCCTATTTTTGTGTTTTGTTTACTAACGTTAATTCACTGACGCAGTTGGCATGCATAGTCAAATATGGTTATGAGAGAGAGAGAGAGAGAGAGAGAGAGAGAGAGAAATTTCTTTGAAAGGGGGTTGATTCACCACCAGCCAAATGAGTTAAGCCAGATACCTACAGATGTGGCCCGGATAAATAAATAAATATATACTGTATATATATATATATATATATATATAATTGATAAAAAAATAATATTAAGACATTGAAACAAATCATATGATAAATAGATTTTTATATTTAATCCATTAAACATATGTTTTTTAAAACCAGAAAATTACTCTAAATTGAACCCCGTAAACCTAACGCCCCCCCCCCCCAAAAAAAAAAAAACGTGATTTAGTTTCGATTCTCCTATTTTATCCTCTGAAATCTTTTTTGACATGGAAGCAGAGACCTCCCTTAAGACTATTTGCCTTCTCCAAAATCCCAAATTCTCTTTCTCTCTCTTATATATAAATATAAATATATAAATATATATATATATATATATATATATACACACTGTACATAGAAATGCCATTCAGCAAAATCTGGTCTGGCCATCTCCCGAATGGGCAACCACCAATTAAAGATACGCAAACATCCATTAACCACAGCAATGATCTGGCAACCTTACACCCTTAAATAACAGGTAATAAAACCATAGCTAATACCCTCTACATATATCCCAATGTAACAAATAACTCAACACATTAAAGGTCATACGTTAAGAAGACATTTAAACAGATATTGATACAATCCAAGACCAAATAGTATAGATTTCTTCCTCTTAAAAAAAAGGGGAAGATGGCTCCTCCCAAGACAGCGTGTGATGGCTCTTCCCCGAGACCTAAGCCTTCATGAAACATTCAGAATAGTTCGGAGCCGGAAGTCTCTCTCTCAAGAGTAGCATTCTCTGGTCTGGCTTCGATTTCGAGGTAATGGAAAATTCTATGCATTGAAGGCCAATGGATGGATACAGTTATAGGCCAAATGTGTAGATATATTGATGGAGATTGCATTGAGGTTAACCACGCCCTCTTCCAGAGAGAGAGAGAGAGAGAGAGAGAGAGAGAGAGAGAGAGAGACCCCACAATTAATCCCAACTACCAAATCTCATGTTAAGACTCTGTAATGCCATGAACGTGTCAAACGTCGATGACGGCACAGAAAATAATAGCTGTTCCTCCCTCTCAGTTCTGACCTTCTTCTTTCATAAGGGATAAATGAAATCTCGTCGGGAGGGAGATGGCACACGTTTCATGAGGTACAATTAAAGACCTTTATATAAAATGGAAATTTTGACGTCTCGGAATACTATGGAAAAAAATTTTGACAATTAGAAAGTTATGGAAATAAATTTGACGTCTCAAAGTATAAAATAAATGTAATTGTCTGTGGATAAAAATATAAAAATTTTAACATCTAAAGCTAAAAGAGGCAAATTTGATATCTAAAACTATGGAGACAGTTTTGACATCACACCTATAAAAAAAAATCTCAGCATCTACAGCTAACATAAATAACAATTATGACATCTAAAACTAAGAAAACAATTTTGACATAAAGAAATAAATAAATTTGACATCTAAAATGATAAAAACATTTTAGATGTCTCCCAAACTCGAAAATCAATTGAAACATCCATGACCACCAAGAAAACAATTTTGACATCTCAGAAAACTGAAAACACTGTAAATGCCACAACGACCCTCAAGCCCTTAGGTGTTTTCAATATAATAAAGAATTCAATGTGGTGCCATTAATAAATGCACACAAAACATACATACATGTTTGCGTTTCTATCAGACTACCATTAAGACAAGTGCCACCAATCGATAACTAAAGTTATCATCAACTCGAGCACACACAGATAACTCCCATATGGTTTCCTATAATATTGATAAAAGGTTATCTTATGGATATTCGAAATGATCACTTCAGGATAAAAAACCCTTCTGACACACTGTTCTATCTTATTTCTCTTCTTCTTGATTTTTTTTAGGTTTTTATAGTTTATATATGAAAGATTCATTTTAATGTCGTTACTGTTCTTAACATATCTTATTTTAATTGTTAATTACTTCTCTAGTAGTTTATTCCCTCCTCACTGGGCTTTTTTTCCTTGACGGAGGAGCACTTAGGGTTATAGCATCCTGCTTTTCCAACTAGGGTTGTAGCTTAGTAAGTAAGTAATAATAATAATAATAATAATAATAATAATAATAATAATAATAATAACAACTTACTCTACTCTACTGAAAAATCTCATCACGAATGGGTCTTCCAACGACTGCCCAGCCCTACTGGTAAATCCTCCTACGCCAAACTGAGGATATTTTGAAGGCTCTAGCTGAGGTCAGACTACATATCCGGACGCACCACCAGATAAGAAAGTGCACCCGCCCTTTGAACACATGAGGACAACGAGTGCCATAGGGAACGTCAATACATTTGGACAGAATGCATTTCAACAACAATGATCATGACAATAGTGTACGCGACCCGTCAAAAACGACGGCTAAATATTTCGATAAATATGCACAGAAAGATTCAAACCTTCCCTCATTCCTTATCTACCTCTCCGTATAACCCCTCTCACCAGAGTATGACTACTCTTTATCTTCACCCTTACCCAAGGGACGGTGAAAGACCGAGTGGTCATACGAATGGCAATGCCACTCAGTGTGACAGGATATTTTATATATATATATATATATATATATATAGAGAGAGAGAGAGAGAGAGAGAGAGAGAGAGAGAGGTGGGGTAGTTGGGCTATTCTCACTGTAAGCCTTGGGCTTATTCCATCCTGTTTTTCCAACTAGGGTGGCAGCTTAGCTAATAATAATAACATATAAACAAGCACTAGCTCTTTATTATATATGGAAAATCTTCATAAGACAATATCTGCGATCATATAATTAACGCAAAGGAATTATGCGTGAAAGAATACATCCTACATCTAATAATGCTGTAATTAACGTTAATAAGGATTGAAGACCTGACAAGCCAGAAGGCTAAAAGCTGACGTCGACGTTAGAATCATCACTTGTTAATGAGAGAGAGAGAGAGAGAGAGAGAGAGAGAGAGAGAGAGAGTTTACGAAGGGTATGTATTCATCCCTTGTTTGTTTAGTTGTGAGAAACTTCACACAAAAACTACTGTACCGATTTTGACCAAACCTGGTAGTCATGTTGGGTATGACCCAAGGATAAACCTCTAACATTTGGTATGAAGTACATCAAAGTACAAATACGCAGCTGTACTTGGAAATCAACAGCAATGTTATTAAGGACTGTATATGACAAATATTTGGTTACTATTCTTTAACATTACCAATTTCAACGAAACTTGAACTTGTGGGGTATGACCCAAAGACACATCAATTAGATTTTGAAGAACGAGTGCTACTCTAGTTACCATATCTCGAATGCAAAAGTTTTAATCATTTCACGTCTGAGTAAAATTAGAGTAATGAAAGGAAGCAATTTCCAATATCCTTCTTCCCCCTCTACCATCCTACGGACAGTCATAAATCCTTTTTATATTCGCGAAATCAACCAAGGACTAATTAGCTTATTTTGGAAAGGCCTGGAGTCTCTATAAACGGTTGTCAACAATCGTAAAATACTCCTTTTGATAATATTGCTATTTAATTTTCTCTTTCTCTCTCTCTCTCTCTCTCTCTCTCTCTCTCTCTCTCTCTCTCGTGGTGGGGGGGGGGGGGGTGGGTGGTTATAAATATTCATTTATCGAGATCTTTCAAAAGAATTCATAAAGCTAATTAATGTTGAAGTCGATGACCTCTAGTCATGAAACGCCAGCCTATGTTACATTCTGAATAAGAACACAAACTTTAGACATTTCAAACCCGAACACTTATGAACAGAGAAAAGGATAAATTATATATATATATATATATATATATATATCTCCAGAGCACACGTTCCACTTCTTCTAGATGCAAGCGGGCATACACATCTTCTATTCCTGACATTTTAAACTGCATTAATGCTAGGGAGAGCCTGGAGGAATGGTGTGGGGGAGGGGGAGTAAATACCGCATTTTGATGCTTACATCCCTTGAGTATACTGTAAGTGTTGAGAAAAATAAATATTTGGGAAAAGGGAATAAGGCAGTATACATGATGACCTAGTATAAGCATTGGAGAGAAATTCATACTCCTTTTAGACACGATGTTATCGTTATCTTACAATCTTATTGCACAATGTTATCCTCAATTTTTATTCTTAATAAAAGATGTTATGGATACAGTACTTTTTATTCTTGCTGAACGATATTATTGTTTCATTTTAACCTCTTTGCACGGTGTTATCACTACTTTAACCTTTTTGCACGGTGTTATCGTTACACTTTAATGTTATTGCTCGATATCATTGATAATATTAATAGTATCGCACGATGTTATCTTTTCCTTTAAATCATATTGCACGATGTTATCTTTTCCTTTAAATCTTACTCCACGATGTTATCGTAATTTAATCTCATTGCTCAGTGTTGATCATTACATTTTAATTTTATTGCACGGTGTTATTACATATTAATCTTACTTCAAGGTGTTGTCATATTGAATCTTATAATACGGTGTTATCACTTTTTAATATCATTTCCTTTATTTTGTTCCCACTTCCTTTCCCTATCTTTGTCGTTTTAATATACTTCCGAAGACGAGAAAACTCCACATTCACGGTACTTACATCGCCAAACGGCAAGAAGAAATTACAGAAATTACCCGAACACGCGAAGAAAACATGTTTTAATCACTGCCTGGAAAAAAAAAAATAACCTGTCGTTCTTCATTTCTGCACTGTCAACACAGTTACGTCGTATGAACAGAACCGGGAATCGATTCACGGAACTTGAACGAATGAGGGGATTGTGATACCAAGTCAAATAGAACGTTATACAGTTTGCTGTGTAGGTTTAAAGGTCGCTCATGAATGGCAGAGGCAAGGGACAGTGACATAGGGCCCACACCC
>NC_090755.1:9970637-9975637 GCF_036898095.1 Palaemon carinicauda
TGTTGCTATAAATACATTCCCCAAGAAAACAGGTTTCTCCAAATTCAGTTTCTGAACTACATTATAACTAGAAATCGAAACCTATATGATATAGTTAATTTATTAACCTCTGAAACTATAACATTCTTCAACCAAGATCAAAATAAACACAACAATGGCGTCTATTAAATTACATATCCAAATTGCCGGGCGGTATTGTTCATGAAGCCACCGCAGGTAACACAGACTGCAAACTTGTCAAAATTAATACTTCATAAAGCCTTGAGGTCAACCGTGGGGGGAGAGAGAGAGAGAGAGAGAGAGAGAGAGAGAGAGAGAGAGAGAGAGAGAATGCATTTTTAATGAAATACATTCGACCTCGGAGATGCCTGATCCAGGCCAACCAGCCCACGTAAACATCAATTAGAAAGGAAGGCAAATCTCGCCAAGGAAAACAATGAGAATAAAGACATATACAGTTAGGTTTTCATATTTAGTATAAACATACACAACCCATAGCCGAATGAAATCACACACAAGTACTTACATCAGGACTAGTTCCAAACCGTGCATCAAATGCTTTTATGTTGAACAGGCCATGTCTTTTTATAGTTTATATATATATATGTCTGTTTTAATAATGCTGGCAATGTTTTTAAAATATTTCATCTTGGTGTTTTACTATTTCTTATGTAGTTTATTTCCTTTCCTCACAGGGCTAAT
The DNA here is from genome assembly GCF_036898095.1 of Palaemon carinicauda. Classification (NCBI taxonomy): domain Eukaryota; kingdom Metazoa; phylum Arthropoda; class Malacostraca; order Decapoda; family Palaemonidae; genus Palaemon; species Palaemon carinicauda. The sequence goes on from NC_090755.1 coordinate 9,971,340, forward strand.
TTTCCCTGTTGGAGCCCTTGGGCTTGTAGCATCTTGCTTTTCCAACGACGGTTGTAGCTTAGCTATTATTAATAATAACAATAATTATTATTATAATATAGGCCACGTTATTCGTCGAAAGAATTAAGAATTTTATAAACCAGACTACATTTCCGTTGGCTCCAGTCTTTATTATTACTTGGTAAGCTACAACCCTAGTTGGAAAAGCAGAATGTTATAAGCCCAGGGGCCCCAACAAGAGAAATATTTCAAGAACAGTAACAACATCAAAATAAATATTCCCGAAATAAACTATAAAAACTTTAATAAAACAAGAAGTAGAGAAATTAGATAGAATAGTGTGGCCGAGTGTACCCTCAAGCAAGAGAACTCTAACCCAAGACAGTGGAAGACCGTGGTTCAGAGGCTATGGCACTACCCAAGACTAGAGAACAACGGTTTGATTTTGGAATGTCCTCCTAGAAGAGCTGCTTCTTTTTAGTGATGTACATTTAACCTATCTAGGAAAACACTAGGGCATAGATACATGAATCTTAAGGTTACCCTCCCTAAGGCTGTCCCAAATATCAAAACGGAATACCTGAGGACCATCACAAAGTCATTGGGACACCGGCTCGTAACATTAACAGCGGCTCAAAGGATCAATGGTTCATGTCATAAGGTCATATAGTACCTATGTAAAACAAAGCACCTTCAAGGTAATATAGCTTTTATCAACTTATATCACCGTGCGATTGCATATAATTATATGATTATTCACCGCGAGTTACCTTCGCCCATATGCTAGAGCTAGTCTAACTACACTTATAAACTAACAGTTACACATCGTGCGTGAATTAATGTGGACCGACAGTCCACATTCCAAGAAAACACATTCGCCTATCGGTCGTTATTGCGTAAGCAAAGAAAGCCTCTGTGGAGAACAAAGCCTGTTATTGTATCCAGTCTAAACAATGACACAGCCTTGAAACACAGCACACAACCGAGCTATTGCTTTCTCGCAAGCCAGGAGACCACCATCCTTGAGGTAGATTTAATCTGCTGGCTAGTGCAGGTGATAAAAAGGACTGGGGTTTATTGTATTCTAGAAGGAATAGTTTCTTTAACGTGTGAGCTTGCACATGGTTTTCCATATTCATAGACATTCCTAAAACATAAATAGAAACGGAAGTAGGCCTATGTTCACTACGAAAGCACCCAAGTAGTGAACGGATGATAAGACTGTGATAAGGATAAAGAGTAGACCTAATCTGGTACCAATTATTCTTCTACATACATACACACACATATCCCTTTCTGAGTGGGAATACCTTAAGGTGGTGAAAGTGCTTATGTATCGCCATGATCAGCAAAGCTGTACTGGCCATGGTCAACTATACTAAGCCGGACCAAAGTCTCCCACCATCACCAATCAATCAGCAGTCAGCAAGGTAAAGAGACCTGACCAAACCCTAGACATGAATAAGGACATATCTGAGGCCTTTGTGCTGCAGTGGACTAGAAACTGCTACATTCGTTGTTGTTCTGTGTGTATTATATATATATATATATATATATATATATATATATATATATATATATATATATATATATATACATATAAATATAAAATATATATATATATATTATATATATATATAAATATAAATATATATATATATATATATTATATATATATATATATATATATATATATATATATATATATATATATATATATATATATAATAAATATATTTGGGAGACTACACCTTGTGCAGAGCCCAAGTGAAAAAGAATAAGGCTATCTTTCACCTTTAACGAGGTAGTCAATTGTTGGTTAATGGCCATCGATTCGACAACTTCGGAGATAATATTTTTTCCATGGGGGGGGGGAGTGGAACACCATATGAGTTCGTGTAACGAGATCACATTTGCTTTAATTAACATTCTCGGTATTAGGAAAAATTATATCACCAGAACAACATTGTGGCATTCCAGGCAGGTCTATAATTCACTGTAATAATATAATAAGAGATATAATAAATTATGTGAGAGAGAATAACTTAAAAACAGGGATGTTCAACATGGACTGGTCCAAAGCTTTTGATAGGGTAAACTTGCCCTTTCTTTTCAGAGTTATGGAAAAGTTTGGATTTTCAGAGAAGTTTATTTCATGGCTTAAAATATTGTATAAGGAATGTCAGAGTATGATATGTGTCAATGGACTATTTACAGGTACCTTTAATATAAGAAGATCGGTTAGACAAGGTTGTCCCCTATCAATGTTGTTGTATGTAATTTTCCAAGAGCCATTGTACTTAGCATTAAAAACCAATACTAAAATTATACCACCTGCGCTACCAAATAATGTCGAAATTAAATTACAAGGATTTGCTGATGATACAACAGTAATTTTTGCAGACGATGATTCGTTAATAGAAATTCGGAATGAAATTAAAAGATTTGAAGCTGCGACTGCCTCATTATTAAATAAAGAAAAATCTGTCATCATAGGTATTGGTGAATGGGCAGGCAAAGGAGACTGGCAGTTAAATTGTTTTAAAGTTGTGGACTGTGTCAAAATTCTAGGAATTTACTTCAGCAACTCGTATTCAAAGACTTGTGAAATAAATTGGTCAATCATAGAGAAAAAAATTGAAAAATCAGTTAACATGTTGTGTAAAAGGTATTTAACACTTTACCAGAAAGCCTTGATAATTAACTCATTGATATTGTCTAAGATATGGTATGTAGCTCACACACTTCCGTTAAGTAAAAAACAAGCCCAAAGAGTGAATGCAATTATTTTTAAATATATATGGTGTGGCATGTATCGTCCTATAAAGCGTAGCACCCTACATTTGTCAAAGTTAGAAGGAGGGTTGGGGATAATAAGTGTTGAAGAAAAGGCAAGATCAGTATTAAGTGTCACTTGTTTAAAAAGTTTAATTAATGGAAATGGGTTAACAAGGTATTATTGTTCCGTAAGATTAAATGGTATGATACAGTTGGAAAATTTACCAGAAATAGCTTATTTTACTCCTGAATATTATTCAGAAGCAGTAAACTGTATTAGAAAAGCTTATCACGACAAAAGTTTCCCAAATATTAATAATAAAGGAATGTATTCAATCATTTGGATGAAGGAAACTGCAGTAGTGGAAAATAATTATCCCACACTTAAATGGAAAAATATTTGGCGAAACATTAATAGTACATTCATCAAAGTAGAGGAGAGAGAATTTGTATTTAGGTATATTCATGAGTCACTGGCAACAAAACAAAGGCTCCATATGTTAAAATTGAAAGAAGATTCAAAGTGTAACCAATGTGGCGAAACCGAGTCTCAGATGCATATCTTTTACTTTTGTAGGGAAAAGAAAGATATTGTAAAATGGTTTGATTCTGTGCTTAGGAAATGTTGTAAATTAAATGGTTATAGCTTCTTGAAACTGTTATTCTATGATATAGAAGGAAAATCTAATACTGATAAAAATACTGCAATTTTATTGATAACATGTTATTTGTATTGTTTATGGATGTGTAATAAGCACAGCAATAGCTGCAAAGATATAATGGTTTTCTTAAAAAATAAATTACAATCCCAAAGGCTGTATATTAGGTGTAGATATACAGACAGTATATCAAAGTACATAACAAAAGAATTTCTAGACTATGTATTTTGATTTTGATTTATGTTGATTTATTTATTTTTGTAAACATGAATTAATATCTATATTTTGTTATATTTTTGTAATATTTTTGTAAATAGAATAATTACACAAAAAATGTAAATGGATGAAATGTGATTGTATTTTTATAATAAAAGGAAAAAAAAAAAAATTAACATTCTCGAAAGACTTCAGTCTCTCGGTCAATATCTAGAAATCACCACTTTATAACGAATAGAGGAGTAAGTTTTCTAGTAATTTGTCCTAATACAGCCAATTTAACACGGTTAATATAACTTAAAAGCAGTTGTATTCTATATGTTTCTTGTCAGAAACACAATATAATATAAGAATATTTCTTGTCAGAAACACAATATAATATAATATAATATAAGTTTAATCACCTTTACTATTGGTTAATTGTGCTGTTATGATTGTGTATATGTATGTATGTGTATATATATATATATATATATATATATATATATATATATATATATATATAATATATATATATATATATATATATATATATATATATATATATATATATATATAATATATATATATATATACAATCATTACAGCACAATTAACCAATATTCAAGGTGATTAAACTTATATTTATTCAAACAAATAGAGTAA